>NW_027496131.1:0-217805 GCF_021521415.1 Bidens hawaiensis
AATTTACTAGGTTAGTTTCCCGTGTACAACACGGGTTTAAAAAAATTAATTTTAAAAACATTTGAAATATAAATAATAAAAAGTGTTGATAAACAAATTTGAGTATTGAATATAAAACGTGCAAACATACACTCCGGTTAAATAATATATATACTACACAAATTGAGTTTCTCAAATACCCGGGTTTGGGTATGACCGGGTATTGAATAATCGAGTATTGGCAAAACACGGGTCGGGTTGGTACGGGTATTGTCTCTAAAAACCATACCTTGTGTACCTGGTTCGGGTTGGTATAAAACCGGGTATTTGAGTACCCTATTTCGGGGTACTAAAAAAACACTATTTTCGGGTTTTTTCTGACATTTTTTCTGGGTATTTTTCGGACATATATTGGATTTTTTTAGGGGTTGCACCTTTTAGGATTATTTTTCTGGGTATTTTTCAGGTAATATCGGGTATAGATCGGGTATTTGAAAAACCCAGTTCGGGTATAGAACCGGTTTGGGTTTTCGGGTAATACCGGATACAAATCGGGTTCGGTTCCTTATATGGGTTTTGATATTGAAATGCATACCCTATTCGTATCCTACGGGTATTAAAAACCCCGGGTATAAAAAAACTGGTTCCACGTATTTTATTTGGTCCGGTTCCGGGTTCGGGTTTTTTTTACCTCTATCCGAAACCGCTTCTTAAAAACATGGCTTTGGTAGTTTGTGATTATTAAAACAATTAAGCCCATCCGATCAACCCAAGACAATCTTTATCTGCTTTGTGCTGACATTGTGTTTCTTATATTTATCGTTTTACTCTTGTAAATGGGCTGCCTCACGATTTCTATTTGAATTACCAACCTTAAAAGTTTAGCAATCAAGTTCTTGAATTCACCGGCATATGTCAAAGGTTCATCGAAATGTTAAGGCATCATGTTTCTAAAAGAGAACTTCAATTGCCTAAATGACCATGGATTTAAATTAATCCCAAGTCACAATTACTTTGATTTGCATCATTATTACATAATTTACTAGGTTAGTTTCCCGTGTATAACACGGGTTTAAAAAAATTAATTTTATAAACATTTGAAATATAAATAATAAAAAGTGATGATAAACAAATTTGAGTATTGAATATAAAACGTGCAAACATACACTCCGGTTAAATAATATATATAATACACAAATTGAGTTTCTCAAATACCCGGGTTTGGGTATGACCGGGTATTGGATAATCGAGTATTGGCAAAACACGGGTCGGGTTGGTACGGGTATTGTCTCTAAAAAACATACCTTGTGTACCTGGTTCGGGTTGGGAATAAAACCAGGTATTTGAGTACCCTATTTCGGGGTATTGAAATAAACACTATTTTCGGGTTTTTTCTGACATTTTTTCTTGGTATTTTTCGGACATATATTGGATTTTTTTAGGGGTTGCACCTTTTAGGATTATTTTTCTGGGTATTTTTCAGGTAATATCGGGTATAGATCGGGTATTTGAAAAACCCAGTTCGGGTATAGAACCGGTTTGGGTTTTCGGGTAATACCGGATACAAATCGGGTTCGGTTCCATATATGGGTTTTGATATTGAAATGCATATCCTATTCGTATCCTACGGGTATTAAAAACCCCGGGTATAAAAAAAATGGTTCCACGTATTTTATTTGGTCCGGTTCCGGGTTCGGGTTTTTTTTACCTCTATCCGAAACCGCTTCTTAAAAACATGGCTTTGTTAGTTTGTGATTATTAAAATAATTAAGCCCAACCGATCAACCCAAGACAATCTTTATCTGCTTTGTGCTGTCATTGTGTTTCTTATATTTATCATTTTACTCTTGTAAATGGGCTGACTCACGATTTCTATTTGAATTACCAACCTAAAAAGTTTAGCAATCAAGTTCTTGAATTCACCGGCATATGTCAAAGGTTCATCGAAATGTTAAGGCATCATGTTTCTAAAAGAGAACTTCAATTGCCTAAATGACCATGGATTTAAATTAATCCCAAGTCACAATTACTTTGATTTGCATCATTATTACATAATTTACTAGGTTAGTTTCCCGTGTATAACACGGGTTTAAAAAAATTAAATTTAAAAACATTTGAAATATAAATAATAAAAATTGTTGATAAACAAATTTTAGTATTGAATATAAAACGTGCAAACATACACTCCGGGTAAATAATATATATACTACACAAATTGAGTTTCTTAAATACCCGGGTTTGGGTATGACCGGGTATTGAATAATCGAGTATTGGCAAAACACGGGTCGGGTTGGTACGGGTATTGTCTCTAAAAACCATACCTTGTGTACCTGGTTTGGGTTGGGTATAAAACCAGGTATTTGAGTACCTATTTCGGGGTACTGAAAAAAACACAATTTTCGGGTTTTTTCTGACATTTTTTCTGGGTATTTTTTGGATATATATTGGATTTTTTTAGGGGTTGCACCTTTTATGAATATTTTTCTGGGTATTTTTTAGGTAATATCGGGTATAGATCGGGTATTTGAAAAACCTAGTTCGGGTATAGAACCGGTTTGGGTTTTCTGGTAATACCGGATACAAATCGGGTTCGGTTCCATATACGGGTTTTGATATTGAAATGCACACCCTATTCGTATTCTACGGGTATTAAAAACCCCGGGTATAAAAAAACTGGTTCCACGTATTTTATTTGGTCCGGTTCCGGGTTCGGGTTTTTTTCACCTCTATCCGAAACCGCTTCTTAAAAACATGGCTTTGGTAGTTTGTGATTATTAAAACAATTAAGCCCAATCGATCAACCCAAGACAGCCATTATCTGCTTTGTGCTGACATTGTGTTTCTTATATTTATCGTTTTACTCTATTAAATGGGCTGCCTCACGATTTCTATTTGAAATACCAACCTAAAAAGTTTAGCAATCAAGTTCTTGAATTCACCGGCATATGTCAAAGCTTCAACTAAATGTTAAGGCATCATGTTTCTAAAAGAGAACTTCAATTGCCTAAATGACCATGGATTTAAATTAATCCCAAGTCACAATTACTTTGATTTGCATCATTATTACATAATTTACTAGGTTAGTGTCCCGTGTATAACACGGGTTTAAAAAAATTAATTTTATAAACATTTGAAATATAAATAATAAAAAGTGTTGATAAACAAATTTGAGTATTGAATATAAAACGTGCAAACATACACTCCGGTTAAATAATATATATAATACACGAATTGAGTTTCTCAAATACCCGGGTTTGGTATGACCGGGTATTGGATAATCGAGTATTGGCAAAACACGGGTCGGGTTGGTACGGGTATTGTCTCTAAAAAACATACCTTGTGTACCTGGTTCGGGTTGGGAATAAAACCAGGTATTTGAGTACCCTATTTCGGGGTATTGAAATAAACACTATTTTCGGGTTTTTTCTGACATTTTTTCTGGGTATTTTTCGGACATATATTGGATTTTTTTAGGGGTTGCACCTTTTAGGATTATTTTTCTGGGTATTTTTCAGGTAATATCGGGTATAGATCGGGTATTTGAAAAACCCAGTTCGGGTATAGAACCGGTTTGGGTTTTCGGGTAATACCGGATACAAATCGGGTTCGGTTCCATATATGGGTTTTGATATTGAAATGCATATCCTATTCGTATCCTACGGGTATTAAAAACCCCGGGTATAAAAAAACTGGTTCCACGTATTTTATTTGGTCCGGTTCCGGGTTCGGGTTTTTTTTACCTCTATCCGAAACCGCTTCTTAAAAACATGGCTTTGGTAGTTTGTGATTATTAAAACAATTAAGCCCAACCGATCAACCCAAGACAATCTTTATCTGCTTTGTGCTGTCATTGTGTTTCTTATATTTATCATTTTACTCTTGTAAATGGGCTGACTCACGATTTCTATTTGAATTACCAACCTAAAAAGTTTAGCAATCAAGTTCTTGAATTCACCGGCATATGTCAAAGGTTCATCGAAATGTTAAGGCATCATGTTTCTAAAAGAGAACTTCAATTGCCTAAATGACCATGGATTTAAATTAATCCCAAGTCACAATTACTTTGATTTGCATCATTATTACATAATTTACTAGGTTAGTTTCCCGTGTATAACACGGGTTTAAAAAAATTAAGTTTAAAAACATTTGAAATATAAATAATAAAAATTGTTGATAAACAAATTTTAGTATTGAATATAAAACGTGCAAACATACACTCCGGGTAAATAATATATATACTACACAAATTGAGTTTCTTAAATACCCGGGTTTGGGTATGACCGGGTATTGAATAATCGAGTATTGGCAAAACACGGGTCGGGTTGGTACGGGTATTGTCTCTAAAAACCATACCTTGTGTACCTGGTTTGGGTTGGGTATAAAACCAGGTATTTGAGTACCTATTTCGGGGTACTGAAAAAAACACTATTTTCGGGTTTTTTCTGACATTTTTTCTGGGTATTTTTTGGATATATATTGGATTTTTTTAGGGGTTGCACCTTTTATGAATATTTTTCTGGGTATTTTTTAGGTAATATCGGGTATAGATCGGGTATTTGAAAAACCTAGTTCGGGTATAGAACCGGTTTGGGTTTTCTGGTAATACCGGATACAAATCGGTTCGGTTCCATATACGGGTTTTGATATTGAAATGCATACCCTATTCGTATTCTACGGGTATTAAAAACCCCGGGTATAAAAAAACTGGTTCCACGTATTTTATTTGGTCCGGTTCCGGGTTCGGGTTTTTTTCACCTCTATCCGAAACCGCTTCTTAAAAACATGGCTTTGGTAGTTTGTGATTATTAAAACAATTAAGCCCAATCGATCAACCCAAGACAGCCTTTATCTGCTTTGTGCTGACATTGTGTTTCTTATATTTATCGTTTTACTCTTGTAAATGGGCTGCCTCATGATTTCTATTTGAAATACCAACCTAAAAAGTTTAGCAATCAAGTTCTTGAATTCACCGGCATATGTCAAAGCTTCAACTAAATGTTAAGGCATCATGTTTCTAAAAGAGAACTTCAATTGCCTAAATGACCATGGATTTAAATTAATCCCAAGTCACAATTACTTTGATTTGCATCATTATTACATAATTTACTAGGTTAGTTTCCCGTGTACAACACAGGTTTAAAAAATTAATTTTATAAACATTTGAAATATAAATAATAAAAAGTGTTGATAAACAAATTTGAGTATTGAATATAAAACGTGCAAACATACACTCCGGTTAAATAATATATATAATACACGAATTGAGTTTCTCAAATACCCGGGTTAGGGTATGACCGGGTATTGGATAATCGAGTATTGGCAAAACACGGGTCGGGTTGGTATGGGTATTGTCTCTAAAAAACATACCTTGTGTACCTGGTTCGGGTTGGGAATAAAACCAGGTATTTGAGTACCTATTTCGGGGTACTGAAAAAAACACTATTTTCGGGTTTTTTCTGACATTTTTTCTGGGTATTTTTCGGATATATATTGGATTTTTTAGGGGTTGCACCTTTTAGGATTATTTATCTTGGTATTTTTCAGGTAATATCGGGTATAGATCGGGTATTTGAAAAACCCAGTTCGGGTATAGAACCGGTTTGGGTTTTCGGGTAATACCGGATACAAATCTGGTTCGGTTCCATATACGGGTTTTGATATTGAAATGCATACCCTATTCGTATCCTACCAGGTATAAAAAAACTGGTTCCACGTATTTTATTTGGTCCGGTTCCGGGTTCGGGTTTTTTTTCACCTCTATACGAAACCGCTTCTTAAAAACATGGCTTTGATAGTTTGTGATTATTAAAACAATTAAGCCCAATCGATCAACCCAAGACAGTCTTTATCTGCTTTGTGCTGACATTGTGTTTCTTATATTTATCATTTTACTCTTGTAAATGGGCTGCCTCACGATTTCTATTTGAAATACCAACCTAAAAAGTTTAGCAATCAAGTTCTTGAATTCACCAGCATATGTCAAAGGTTCAACGAAATGTTAAGGCATCATGTTTCTAAAAGAGAACTTCAATTGCCTAAATGACCATGGATTTAAATTAATCCCAAGTCGCAATAACTTTGATTTGCATCATTATTACATAATTTACTAGGTAGTTTCCCGTGTACAACACGTGTTAAAAAAAATTAATTTTATAAACATTTGAAATATAAATAATAAAAAGTCTTGATAAACAAATTTGAGTATTGAATATAAAACGTGCAAACATACACTCCGGTTAAATAATATATACAGTACACAAATTGTGTTTCTCAAATACCCGGGTTTGGGTATGACCGGGTATTGGAAAATCGAGTACTGACAAAACACGGGTCGGGTTCAGTCCGGGTATTGTCTCTAAAAACCATACCATGTGTATCAAGTTCGGGTCGGGTATAAAACCCGGTATTTGAATACCCTATTTCGGGAAATTTAAAAAAACGCTATTTTCGGGTTTTTTTTGGCATTTTTTCTGGGTATTTTTCGGATATATATTAGATTTTTTTAGGGGTTGCACCTTTTAGGATTATTTTTTGGGTATTTTTCAGGTAATATCGGGTATAGATCGGGTATTTGAAAAAACAAGTTCGGGTATGGAACCGGTTTGGGTTTTCGGGTAATACAGGGTACAAATCGGGTTCGATTCCATATACGGGTTTTGATATTGAAATGCATACCCTATTGGTATCCTACGGGTATTAAAAACCCGAGTATAAAAAACTAGTTCCAAGTATTTTATTGGGTCCGGTTCCGGGTTCGGGATTTTTTTTCACCTCTATCCGAAACCGCTTCTTAAAAACATGGCTTTGGTAGTTTGTGATTATTACAACAATTAAGCCCAACCGATCAACCCAACACAATCTTTATCTGCTTTGTGCTGACATTGTGTTTCTTATATTTATCGTTTCACTCTTGTAAATGGGCTGCCTCACGATTTTTATGTGAAATACCAACTTAAAAAGTTTAGCAATCAAGTTCTTGAATTCACCGGCATATGTCAAAGGTTCAACGAAATGTTAAGGCATCATGTTTCTAAAAGAGAACTTCAATTGCCTAAATGACCATGGATTCAAATTAATCCCAAGTCGCAATAACTTTGATTTGCATCATTATTACATAATTTACTAGGTTAGTTTCCCGTGTACATCACGGGTTTAAAAAAATTAATTTTATAAACATTTGAAATATAAATAATAAAAAGTGTTGATAAACAAATTTGGGTATTCAATATAAAACGTGCAAACATACACTCCGGTTAAATAATATATATAGTACACAAATTGATTTTCTCAAATACCCGGGTTTGGGTATGACCGGGTATTGGATAATCGAGTATTGGCAAAACACGGGTCGGGTTGGTCCGGGTATTGTTTTTAAAAACCATACCTTGTGTATCTGGTTCGGGTCGGGTATAAAGCCGGGTATTTGAGTACCCTATTTCGGGGTATTTAAAGAAACACTATTTTCAGGTTTTTGTGACATTTTTTATAGGTATTTTTCAGATATATATTGGATTTTTTTAGGGGTTGTACCTTTTATGAATATTTTTCTGGGTATTTTTCAGGTAATATCGGGTATAGATCGGGTATTTGAAAAACCCAGTTCTGGTATAGAACCGGTTTGGGTTTTCGGGTAATACCGGATACAAATCGGGTTCGGTTCCATAAACGGGTATTGGATAATCGAGTATTGGCAAAACACGGGTCGGGTTCAGTCTTGGTATTGTCTCTAAAAGCCGTACCTTGTGTATCGGATTCGGTTCGGGTATAAAACCGGGTATTTGAATACCCTATTTCGGGGTATTGAAAAAAACAATATTTTCGGGTTTTTTCTATTATTTTTTTTAGGTATTTTTCGGATATATATTAGATATTTTTTGGGGTTGCACCTATTAGGATTACTTTTCTGGGTATTTTTCTGGTAAAATTGAGTATAGATCGGGTATTTGAAAAACTCCGTTCGGGTATAGAACCGGTTTGGTTTTTCGGTTAATACCGGGTACAAATCGGGTTCGGTTCCAAATACGGGTTTTGATATTGAAATGCATACCCTATTCGTATCCTACGTGTATTAAAAACCCGGGTATAAAAAAACTGGTTCCAAGTATTTTATCAGGTCATTTCGGGTTTTTTTTTCACCTCTATCCGAAACCGCTTCTTAAAAACATGGCTTTGGTAGTTTGTGATCATTAAAACAATTAAGCCCAACCGACCAACCCAAGACAGTCTTTATCTGCTTTGTGCTGACATTGTGTTTCTTATATTTATCGTTTTACTCTTGTAAATGGGCTGCCTCACGATTTCTAATTGAAATACCAACCAAAAAAGTTTAGCAATCTAGTTCTTGAATTCACCGGCATATGTCAAAGGTTCAACGAAATGTTAAGGCATCATGTTTCTAAAAGAGAACTTCAATTGCCTAAATGACCATGGATTTAATTTAATCCCAAGTCGCAATAACTTTGATTTGCATGATTATTACATAATTTACTAGGTTAGTTTCCCGTGTACAACATGGTTTTAAAAAAATTAATTTTATAAACATTTGAAATATAAATACTAAAAAGTCTTGATAAACAAATTTGAGTATTGAATATAAAACGTGCAAACATACACTCCGGTTAAATAATATATATAGTACACAAATTGGGTTTCTCAAATACCCGGGTTTGGATATGACCGGGTATTGGATAATCGAGTATTGGCAAAACACGGGTCGGGTTTGGTCCGGGTATTGTCTCTAAAAACCATACCTTGTGTATCGGGTTCGGGTCGGGTATAAAACCGGGTATTTGAATACCCTATTTCGGGGTATTGAAAAAAACACTATTTTCGGGTTTTTTCTAGGAATTTTTCGGATATATATTAGATTTTTTTGGGGGTTGCACCTTTTAGGATTATTTTTCTAGGTATTTTCTGGTAATTTCGGGTATAGATCAGGTATTTGAAAAACCCAGTTCGGGTATAGAACCGGTTTGTGTTTTCGGGTAATACCGGGTACAAACCGGGTTCGGTTCCATATACGGGTTTTGATATTGATATGCATACCCTATTCGTATCCTACGGGTATTAAAAACCCAGGTATTAAAAAACTGGTTCCAAGTATTTTATTTGGTCCGGTTCCGGGTTTGGGTTTTTTTTCACCTCTATCCGAAACTGCTTCTTAAAAACATGGCTTTGGTAGTTTGTGAATATTAAAACAATTAAGCCCAACCGATCAACCCAGGACAGTCTTTATCTGCTTTGTGCTGACATTGTGTTTCTTATATTTATCGTTTTACTCTTGTAAATGGGCTGCCTCACGATTTCTATTTGAAATACCAACCTAAAAAGTTTAGCAATCAAGTTCTTGAATTCACCGGCATATGTCAAAGGTTCAACGAAACGTTAAGGCATCATGTTTCTAAAAGAGAACTTCAATTGCCTAAATGACCATGGATTTAAATTAATCCCAAGTCGCAATAACTTTTATTTGCATCATTATTGCATAATTTACTAGTTTAGTTTCCCGTGTACAACACAGGTTTAAAAAAATTAATTTTATAAACATTTGAAATATAAATAATAAAAGGTCTTAATAAACAAATTTGAGTATTGAATATAAAACGTGCAAACATGCACTCCGGTTAAATAATATATATAGTACACAAATTAGGTATCTCAAATACCCGGTTTGGGTATGACCGGGAATTGAAAAATCGAGTATTTGCTAAACACGGGTCGGGTTCGGTCCGGGTATTGTCTTTAAAAACCATACCTTGTGTATCGGGTTCGGGTCGGGTATAAAACCGGGTATTTGAATACCCTTTTTCGGGGTATTGAAAAAAACACTATTTTTGGGTTTTTTCTGACTTTTTTTCTACGTATTTTTTGGATATATTGGATTTTTTAGGGGTTGCACCTTTTAGGATTATTTTTCTGAGTATTTTTCAGGTAATATCGGGTATAGATCGGGTATTTGAAAAACCCAGTTCTGGTATAGAACCGGTTTGGGTTTTCGGGTAATACCGGATACAAATCGGGTTCGGTTCCATATACGGGTTTTGATATTGAAATGCATACCCTATTCGTATCCTACGAGTATTAAAAACCCGGGTATAAAAAAACTGGTTCCAAGTATTTTATTTGGTCCGGTTCCGGGTTTGGGTTTTTTTTTCACCTCTATCCGAAACCGCTTCTTAAAAACATGGCTTTGGTAGTTTGTGATTATTAAAACAATTAAGCCCAACCGATCAACCCAAGACAGTCTTTATCTGCTTTGTGCTGACATTGTGTTTCTTATATTTATCGTTTTACTCTTGTAAATGGGCTGCCTCACGATGTCTATATGAAATACCAACCTAAAAAGTTTAGCAATCAAGTTCTTGAATTCACTAGCATATGTCAAAGGTTCAACGAAATGTTAAGGCATCATGTTTCTAAAAGCGAACTTCAATTGCCTAAATGACCATGGATTTAAATTAATCACAAGTAGCAATAACTTTGATTTGCATCATTATTACATAATTTACTAGGTTAGTTTCCCGTGTACAACACGGGTTTAAAAAAAATTAATTTTATAAACATTTGAAATATAAATAATAAAAGGTCTTGATAAACAAATTTGAGTATAGAATATAAAACGTGCAAACATGCACTCCGGTTAAATAATATATATAGTACACAAATTGGGTTTCTCAAATACCCGGGTTTGGGTATGACCGGGTACTGGAAAATCGAGTACTGGCAAAACACGGGTTGGGTTCGGTCTGGGTATTGTATCAAAAAACCATACCTTGTGTATCGGGTTCGGGTCGGGTATAAAACCAGGTATTTGAATACTCTATTACGGAGTATTGAAAAAAACACTATTTTCGTGTTTTTTCTGGCTTTTTTTCTGGGTATTTTTCGGATATATATTGGATTTTTTAGGAGTTGCACATTTTAGGGTTATTTTTCTGAGTATTTTTCAGGTAATGTCGGGTATAGATCGGGTATTTGAAAAACCAAGTTCGGGTATAGAACCGGTTTGGGTTTTCGGGTAATACCGGATACAAATCGGGTTCGATTCCATATACGGGTTTTGATATTGAAATGCATACCCTATTCGTATCCTTCGGGTATTAAAAACGGGGGTATAAAAAACTGGTTCTAAGTATTTTATTTGGTCCGGTTCCGGGTTCGTGTTTTTTTTCACCTCTAACCGAAACCGCTTCTTAAAAACATGGCTTTGGTAGTTTGTGATTATTAAAACAATTAAGCCCAACCGATCAACCCAAGACAGTCTTTATCTACTCTGTGATGACATTGTGTTTCTTATATTTATCGTTTTAATCTTGTAAATGGGCTGCCTCACGATTTCTATGTGAAATACCAACCTAAAAATTTTAGCAATCAAGTTCTTGAATTCACCGGCATAAAAGGTTCAACGAAATGTTAAGGCAACATGTTTATAAAAGAAAACTTCAATTGCCTAAATGAGCATGGATTTAAATTAATCCCATGTCGCAATAACTTTGATTTGCATCATTATTACTTAATTTACTAGGTTAGTTTCCCGTGTACAACACGGGTTTAAAAAATTAATTTTATAAACATTTGAAATATAAATAATAAAAGGTCTTGATAAACAAATTTGAGTATTGAATATAAAACGTGCAAACATACACTCCGGTTAAATAATATATACAGTACACAAATTGGGTTTCTCAAATACCCGGGTTTGGGTATGACCGGGTATTGGATAATCGAGTATTGGCAAAACACGGGTTGGGTTCGTTCCGGGTATTGTCTCTAAAATCCATACCTTGTGTATCGGGTTCGGGTCGGGTATAAAACCGGGTATTTGAATACCCTATTTTGGGGTATTGAAAAAAACACGATTTTCGGGTTTTTTGTGGCTTTTTTCAGGGTATTTTTCGGATATATATTTGATTTTTTAGGGGTTGCACCTTTTAGGATTATTTTTCTGAGTATTTTTCAGGTAATATTGGGTATAGATCGGGTATTTGGAAAACCCAGTTCGGGTATAGAACCGATTGGGGTTTTCGGGTAATAACGGATACAAATCGGGTTCGGTTCCATATACGGGTTTTGATATTGAAATGCATACCCTATTCGTATCCTATGGGTATTAAAAACCCGGGTATAAAAAAACTGGTTCCAAGTATTTTATCGAGTCCGGTTCTTGGTTCAGGTTTTTTTTCACCTCTATCCGAAACCGCTTCTTAAAAACAAGGCTTTGGTAGTTTGTGATTATTAAAACAATTAAGCCCAACCGATCAACCCAAGACAGTCTTTATCTGCTTTGTGCTAACATTGTGTTTCTTATATTTATCGTTTTACTCTTGTAAATGGGCTGCCTCACGATTTCTATGTGAAATACCCACCTAAAAATTTTAGCAATCAAGTTCTTGAATTCACCGGCATATGTCAAAGGTTCAACGAAATGTTAAGGCAGCATGTTTCTAAAAGAGAACTTCATTTGCCTTAATGAGCATGGATTTAAATTAATCCCAAGTTGCAATAACTTTGATTTGCATCATTATTACATAATTTACTAGGTTAGCTTCCCGTGTACAACACGGGTTTAAAAAAATTATTTTTATAAACATTTGAAATATAAATAATAAAAAGTTTTGATAAACAAATTTGAGTATTGAATATAAAACGTGCAAACATACACTCCGGTTAAATAATATATATAGTACACAAATTGGGTTTCTCAAATACCCGGATTTGGGTATGACCGGGTATTGGAATCGAGTATTGGCAAAACACGGGTCGGGTTCGGTCCGGGTATTTTCTCTTAAAGCCATACAATGTGTATCGGGTTCGGGTCGGGTATAAAACCGGGTATTTGAATACCCTATTTCGGGGTATTGAAAAAAACAATATTTTCGGGTTTTTTCTAGCTTTTTTTCAAGGTATTTTTCGAATCTATATTAGATTTTTTTAGGGGTTGCACTTTTTAAGATTATTTTTCTGGGTATTTTTCAGGTAATATCGGGTATAGATCAGGTATTTGAAAAAACCCAGTTCGGGTATAGAACCGGTTTGGGTTTTCGGGTAATACCGTGTACAAATCGGGTTCGGTTCCATATACGGGTTTTGATATTGAAATGCATACCTTATTCGTATCCTACGTGTATTAAAAACCCGGGTATAAAAAAACTGGTTCCAAGTATATTATCGGGTCAGGTTCCGGGTTCGGGTTTTTTTTTCACCTCTATCCGAAACCGCTTCTTAAAAACATGGCTTTGGTAGTTTGTGATTATTACAACAATTAAGCCAACCGATCAACCCAACACACTCTTTATCTATTTTGTGCTGACATTGTGTTTCTTATATTTATCGTTTTACTCTTATAAATGGGCTGCCTCACGATTTCTATGTGAAATACCAACCTAAAAATTTTAGCAATCAAGTTCTTGGATTCACCGGCATATGTCAAAGGTTCAACGAAATGTTAACGCATCATGTTTCTAAAAGAGAACTTCAATTGCCTAAATGACCAGGGATTTAAATTAATCCCAAGTCTCAATAACTTTGATTTGCATCATTATTACATAATTTACTAGGTTAGTTTCCAGTGTACAACACAGGTTTAAAAAAATTATTTTTATAAACATTTGAAATATAAATACTAAAAAGTCATGATAAACAAATTTGAGTATTGAATTTAAATCGTGCAAACATACACTCCGGTTAAATAATATATATAGTACACAAATTGAGTTTCTTAAATACCCGGGTTTGGGTATGACCAAGTATTGGATAATCGAGTATTGGCAAAACACGGGTCGGGTTCAGTCTTGGTATTGTCTCTAAAAGCCGTACCTTGTGTATCGGATTCGGTTCGGGTATAAAACCGGTTATTTGAATACCCTATTTCGGGGTATTGAAAAAAACAATATTTTCGGGTTTTTTCTATTATTTTTTTTAGGTATTTTTCGGATATATATTAGATTTTTTTAGGGGTTGCACCTATTAGGATTATTTTTCTGGGTATTTTTCAGGTAAAATTGAGTATAGATCGGGTATTTGAAAAACCCCGTTCGGGTATAGAACCGGTTTGGGTTTTCGGTTAATACCGGGTACAAATCGGGTTCGGTTCCAAATACAGGTTTTGATATTGAAATGCATACCCTATTCGTATCCTACGTGTATTAAAAACCCGGGTATAAAAAAACTGGTTCCAAGTATTTTATCAGGTCGTTTCGGGTTTTTTTTTCACCTCTATCCGAAACCGCTTCTTAAAAACATGGCTTTGGTAGTTTGTGATCATTAAAACAATTAAGCCCAACCGACCAACCCAAGACAGTCTTTATCTGCTTTGTGCTGACATTGTGTTTCTTATATTTATCGTTTTACTCTTGTAAATGAACTGCCTCACGATTTCTAATTGAAATACCAACCAAAAAAGTTTAGCAATCTAGTTCTTGAATTCACCGGCATATGTCAAAGGTTCAACGAAATGTTAAGGCATCATGTTTCTAAAAGAGAACTTCAATTGCCTAAATGACCATGGATTTAATTTAATCCCAAGTCGCAATAACTTTGATTTGCATGATTATTACATAATTTACTAGGTTAGTTTCCCGTGTACAACATGGTTTTAAAAAAATTAATTTTATAAACATTTGAAATATAAATACTAAAAAGTCTTGATAAACAAATTTGAGTATTGAATATAAAACGTGCAAACATACACTCCGGTTAAATAATATATATAGTACACAAATTGGGTTTCTCAAATACCCGGGTTTGGATATGACCGGGTATTGGATAATCGAGTATTGGCAAAACACGGGTCGGGTTTGGTCCGGGTATTGTCTCTAAAAACCATACCTTGTGTATCGGGTTCGGGTCGGGTATAAAACCGGGTATTTGAATACCCTATTTCGGGGTATTGAAAAAAACACTATTTTCGGGTTTTTTCTAGGAATTTTTCGGATATATATTAGATTTTTTTGGGGGTTGCACCTTTTAGGATTATTTTTCTAGGTATTTTCAGGTAATTTCGGGTATAGATCAGGTATTTGAAAAACCCAGTTCGGGTATAGAACCGGTTTGTGTTTTCGGGTAATACCGGGTACAAACCGGGTTCGGTTCCATATACGGGTTTTGATATTGATATGCATACCCTATTCGTATCCTACGGGTATTAAAAACCCAGGTATAAAAAAACTGGTTCCAAGTATTTTATTTGGTCCGGTTCCGGGTTTGGGTTTTTTTTCACCTCTATCCGAAACTGCTTCTTAAAAACATGGCTTTGGTAGTTTGTGATTAATAAAACAATTAAGCCCAACCGATCAACCCAGGACAGTCTTTATCTGCTTTGTGCTGACATTGTGTTTCTTATATTTATCGTTTTACTCTTGTAAATGGGCTGCCTCACGATTTCTATTTGAAATACCAACCTAAAAAGTTTAGCAATCAAGTTCTTGAATTCACCGGCATATGTCAAAGGTTCAACGAAACGTTAAGGCATCATGTTTCTAAAAGAGAACTTCAATTGCCTAAATGACCATGGATTTAAATTAATCCCAATTCGCAATAACTTTTATTTGCATCATTATTGCATAATTTACTAGTTTAGTTTCCCGTGTACAACACAGGTTTAAAAAAATTAATTTTATAAACATTTGAAATATAAATAATAAAAGGTCTTGATAAACAAATTTGAGTATTGAATATAAAACGTGCAAACATGCACTCCGGTTAAATAATATATATAGTACACAAATTAGGTATCTCAAATACCCGGTTTGGGTATGACCGGGTATTGAAAAATCGAGTATTTGCTAAACACGGGTCGGGTTCGGTCCGGGTATTGTCTTTAAAAACCATACCTTGTGTATCGGGTTCGGGTCGGGTATAAAACCGGGTATTTGAATACCCTTTTTCGGGGTATTGAAAAAAACACTATTTTTGGGTTTTTTCTGACTTTTTTTCTACGTATTTTTTGGATATATTGAATTTTTTAGGGGTTGCACCTTTTAGGATTATTTTTTTAAGTATTTTTCAGGTAATATCGGGTATAGATCGGGTATTTGAAAAACCCAGTTCGGGTATAGAACCGGTTTGGGTTTTCGGGTAATACCGGATACAAATCGGGTTCGGTTCCATATACGGGTTTTGATATTGAAATGCATACCCTATTCGTATCCTACGGGTATTAAAAACCCGGGTATAAAAAAACTGGTTCCAAGTATTTTATTTGGTCCGGTTCCGGGTTTGGGTTTTTTTTTCACCTCTATCCGAAACCGCTTCTTAAAAACATGGCTTTGGTAGTTTGTGATTATTAAAACAATTAAGCCCAACCGATCAACCCAAGACAGTCTTTATCTGCTTTGTGCTGACATTGTATTTCTTATATTTGTCGTTTTACTCTTGTAAATGGGCTGCCTCACGATGTCTATATGAAATACCAACCTAAAAAGTTTAGCAATCAAGTTCTTGAATTCACCAGCATATGTCAAAGGTTCAACGAAATGTTAAGGCATCATGTTTCTAAAAGAGAACTTCAATTGCCTAAATGACCATGGATTTAAATTAATCGCAAGTAGCAATAACTTTGATTTGCATCATTATTACATAATTTACTAGGTTAGTTTCCCGTGTACAACACGGGTTTAAAAAAAATTAATTTTATAAACATTTGAAATATAAATAATAAAAGGTCTTGATAAACAAATTTGAGTATAGAATATAAAACGTGCAAACATGCACTCCGGTTAAATAATATATATAGTACACAAATTGGGTTTCTCAAATACCCGGGTTTGGGTATGACCGGGTACTGGAAAATCGAGTATTGGCAAAACACGGGTTGGGTTCGGTCTGGGTATTGTATCAAAAAACCATACCTTGTGTATCGGGTTCGGGTCGGGTATAAAACCAGGTATTTGAATACTCTATTACGGAGTATTGAAAAAAACACTATTTTCGGGTTTTTTCTGGCTTTTTTTCTGGGTATTTTTCGGATATATATTGGATTTTTTAGGGGTTGCACATTTTAGGGTTATTTTTCTGAGTATTTTTCAGGTAATGTCGGGTATAGATCGGGTATTTGAAAAACCAAGTTCGGGTATAGAACCGGTTTGGGTTTTCGGGTAATACCGGATACAAATCGGGTTCGGTTCCATATACGGGTTTTGATATTGAAATGCATACCCTATTCGTATCCTTCGGGTATTAAAAACCCGGGTATAAAAAACTGGTTCTAAGTATTTTATTTGGTCCGGTTCCGGGTTCGTGTTTTTTTTCACCTCTAACCGAAACCGCTTCTTAAAAACATGGCTTTGGTAGTTTGTGATTATTAAAACAATTAAGCCCAACCGATCAACCCAAGACAGTCTTTATCTACTCTGTGATGACATTGTGTTTCTTATATTTATCGTTTTAATCTTGTAAATGGGCTGCCTCACGATTTCTATGTGAAATACCAACCTAAAAATTTTAGCAATCAAGTTCTTGAATTCACCGGCATAAAAGGTTCAACGAAATGTTAAGGCAACATGTTTATATAAGAAAACTTCAATTGCCTAAATGAGCATGGATTTAAATTAATCCCATGTCGCAATAACTTTGATTTGCATCATTATTACTTAATTTACTAGGTTAGTTTCCCGTGTACAACACGGGTTTAAAAAATTAATTTTATAAACATTTGAAATATAAATAATAAAAGGTCTTGATAAACAAATTTGAGTATTGAATGTAAAACGTGCAAACATACACTCCGGTTAAATAATATATACAGTACACAAATTGGGTTTCTCAAATACCCGGGTTTGGGTATGACCGGGTATTGGATAATCGAGTATTGGCAAAACACGGGTTGGGTTCGTTCCGGGTATTGTCTCTAAAATCCATACCTTGTGTCGGGTCGGGTATAAAACCGGGTATTTGAATACCCTATTTTGGGGTATTGAAAAAAACACGATTTTCGGGTTTTTTGTGGCTTTTTTCAGGGTATTTTTCGGATATATATTTGATTTTTTAGGGGTTGCACCTTTTAGGATTATTTTTCTGAGTATTTTTCAGGTAATATTGGGTATAGATCGGGTATTTGGAAAACCCAGTTCGGGTATAGAACCGGTTGGGGTTTTCGGGTAATAACGGATACAAATCGGGTTCGGTTCCATATACGGGTTTTGATATTGAAATGCATACCCTATTCGTATCCTATGGGTATTAAAAACCCGGGTATAAAAAAACCGGTTCCAAGTATTTTATCGGGTCCGGTTCTGGGTTCGGGTTTTTTTTCACCTCTATCCGAAACCGCTTCTTAAAAACATGGCTTTGGTAGTTTGTGATTATTAAAACAATTAAGCCCAACCGAT
Organism: Bidens hawaiensis; assembly: GCF_021521415.1. Classification (NCBI taxonomy): domain Eukaryota; kingdom Viridiplantae; phylum Streptophyta; class Magnoliopsida; order Asterales; family Asteraceae; genus Bidens; species Bidens hawaiensis. Next base: position 18,306 of record NW_027496131.1, read on the forward strand.
CAACCCAAGACAGTCTTTATCTGCTTTGTGGTAACATTGTGTTTCTTATATTTATCGTTTTACTCTTGTAAATGGGCTACCTCACGATTTCTATGTGAAATACCCACCTAAAAATTTTAGCAATCAAGTTCTTGAATTCACCGGCATATGTCAAAGGTTCAACGAAATGTTAAGGCAGCATGTTTCTAAAAGAGAACTTCATTTGCCTTAATGAGCATGGATTTAAATTAATCCTAAGTTGCAATAACTTTGATTTGCATCATTATTACATAATTTACTAGGTTAGCTTCCCGTGTACAACACGGGTTTAAAAAAATTATTTTTATAAACATTTGAAATATAAATAATAAAAAGTTTTGATAAACAAATTTGAGTATTGAATATAAAACGTGCAAACATACACTCCGGTTAAATAATATATATAGTACACAAATTGGGTTTCTCAAATACCCGGATTTGGGTATGACCGGGTATTGGAATCGAGTATTGGCAAAACACGGGTCGGGTTCGGTCCGGGTATTGTCTCTTAAAGCCATACATTGTGTATCGGGTTCGGGTCGAGTATAAAACCGGGTATTTGAATACCCTATTTCGGGGTATTGAAAAAAACAATATTTTCGGGTTTTTTCTAGCTTTTTTTCAAGGTATTTTTCGGATCTATATTAGATTTTTTTAGGGGTTGCACTTTTTAGGATTATTTTTCTGGGTATTTTTCAGGTAATATCGGGTATAGATCAGGTATTTGAAAAAACCCAGTTCGGGTATAGAACCGGTTTGGGTTTTCGGGTAATACCGTGTACAAATCGGGTTCGGTTCCATATACGGGTTTTGATATTGAAATGCATACCCTATTCGTATCCTTCGTGTATTAAAAACCCGGGTATAAAAAAACTGGTTCCAAGTATATTATCGGGTCAGGTTCCGGGTTCGGGTTTTTTTTTCACCTCTATCCGAAACCACTTCTTAAAAACATGGCTTTGGTAGTTTGTGATTATTACAACAATTAAGCCAACCGATCAACCCAACACACTCTTTATCTATTTTGTGCTGACATTGTGTTTCTTATATTTATCGTTTTACTCTTATAAATGGGCTGCCTCACGATTTCTATGTGAAATACCAACCTAAAAATTTTAGCAATCAAGTTCTTGGATTCACCGGCATATGTCAAAGGTTCAACGAAATGTTAACGCATCATGTTTCTAAAAGAGAACTTCAATTGCCTAAATGACCAGGGATTTAAATTAATCCCAAGTCTCAATAACTTTGATTTGCATCATTATTACATAATTTACTAGGTTAGTTTCCAGTGTACAACACAGGTTTAAAAAAATTATTTTTATAAACATTTGAAATATAAATACTAAAAAGTCATGATAAACAAATTTGAGTATTGAATATAAATCGTGCAAACATACACTCCGGTTAAATAATATATATAGTACACAAATTGAGTTTCTCAAATACCCGGGTTTGGGTATGACCAGGTATTGGATAATCGAGTATTGGCAAAACACGGGTCGGGTTCAGTCTTGGTATTGTCTCTAAAAGCCGTACCTTGTGTATCGGATTCGGTTCGGGTATAAAACCGGGTATTTGAATACCCTATTTCGGGGTATTGAAAAAAACAATATTTTCGGGTTTTTTCTATTATTTTTTTTAGGTATTTTTCGGATATATATTAGATTTTTTTAGGGGTTGCACCTATTAGGATTATTTTTCTGGGTATTTTTCTGGTAAAATTGAGTATAGATCGGGTATTTGAAAAACCCCGTTCGGGTATAGAACCGGTTTGGGTTTTCGGTTAATACCGGGTACAAATCCGGTTCGGTTCCAAATACGGGTTTTGATATTGAAATGCATACCCTATTCGTATCCTACGTGTATTAAAAACCCGGGTATAAAAAAACTGGTTCCAAGTATTTTATCACGTTGTTCCGGGTTTTTTTTCACCTCTATCCGAAACCGCTTCTTAAAAACATGGCTTTGGTAGTTTTTGATCATTAAAACAATTAAGCCCAACCGACCAACCCAAGACAGTCTTTATCTGCTTTGTGCTGACATTGTGTTTCTTATATTTATCGTTTTACTCTTGTAAATGAGCTGCCTCACGATTTCTAATTGAAATACCAACCAAAAAAGTTTAACGAAATGTTAAGGCAACATGTTTATATAAGAAAACTTCAATTGCCTAAATGAGCATGGATTTAAATTAATCCCATGTCGCAATAACTTTGATTTGCATCATTATTACTTAATTTACTAGGTTAGTTTCCCGTGTACAACACGGGTTTAAAAAATTAATTTTATAAACATTTGAAATATAAATAATAAAAGGTCTTGATAAACAAATTTGAGTATTGAATGTAAAACGTGCAAACATACACTCCGGTTAAATAATATATACAGTACACAAATTGGGTTTCTCAAATACCCGGGTTTGGGTATGACCGGGTATTGGATAATCGAGTATTGGCAAAACACGGGTTGGGTTCGTTCCGGGTATTGTCTCTAAAATCCATACCTTGTGTATCGGGTTCGGGTCGGGTATAAAACCGGGTATTTGAATACCCTATTTTGGGGTATGGAAAAAAACACGATTTTCGGGTTTTTTGTGGCTTTTTTCAGGGTATTTTTCGGATATATATTTGATTTTTTAGGGGTTGCACCTTTTAGGATTATTTTTCTGAGTATTTTTCAGGTAATATTGGGTATAGATCGGGTATTTGGAAAACCCAGTTCGGGTATAGAACCGGTTGGGGTTTTCGGGTAATAACGGATACAAATCGGGTTCGGTTCCATATACGGGTTTTGATATTGAAATGCATACCCTATTCGTATCCTATGGGTATTAAAAACCCGGGTATAAAAAAACCGGTTCCAAGTATTTTATCGGGTCCGGTTCTGGGTTCGGGTTTTTTTTCACCTCTATCCGAAACCGCTTCTTAAAAACATGGCTTTGGTAGTTTTTGATTATTAAAACAATTAAGCCCAACCGATCAACCCAAGACAGTCTTTATCTGCTTTGTGGTAACATTGTGTTTCTTATATTTATCGTTTTACTCTTGTAAATGGGCTGCCTCACGATTTCTATGTGAAATACCCACCTAAAAATTTTAGCAATCAAGTTCTTGAATTCACCGGCATATGTCAAAGGTTCAACGAAATGTTAAGGCAGCATGTTTCTAAAAGACAACTTCATTTGCCTTAATGAGCATGGATTTAAATTAATCCCAAGTTGCAATAACTTTGATTTGCATCATTATTACATAATTTACTAGGTTAGCTTCCCGTGTACAACACGGGTTTAAAAAAATTATTTTTATAAACATTTGAAATATAAATAATAAAAAGTTTTGATAAACAAATTTGAGTATTGAATATAAAACGTGCAAACATACACTCCGGTTAAATAATATATATAGTACACAAATTGGGTTTCTCAAATACCCGGATTTGGGTATGACCGGGTATTGGAATCTAGTATTGGCAAAACACGGGTCGGGTTCGGTCCGGGTATTGTCTTTTAAAGCCATACATTGTGTATCGGGTTCGGGTCGAGTATAAAACCGGGTATTTGAATACCCTATTTCGGGGTATTGAAAAAAACAATATTTTCGGGTTTTTTCTAGCTTTTTTTCAAGGTATTTTTCGGATCTATATTATATTTTTTTAGGGGTTGCACTTTTTAGGATTATTTTTCTGGGTATTTTTCAGGTAATATCGGGTATAGATCAGGTATTTGAAAAAACCCAGTTCGGGTATAGAACCGGTTTGGGTTTTCGGGTAATACCGTGTACAAATCGGGTTCGGTTCCATATACGGGTTTTGATATTGAAATGCATACCCTATTCGTATCCTACGTGTATTAAAAACCCGGGTATAAAAAAACTGGTTCCAAGTATATTATCGGGTCAGGTTCCGGGTTCGGGTTTTTTTTTCACCTCTATCCGAAACCGCTTCTTAAAAACATGGCTTTGGTAGTTTGTGATTATTACAAAAATTAAGCCAACCGATCAACCCAACACACTCTTTATCTATTTTGTGCTGACATTGTGTTTCTTATATTTATCGTTTTACTCTTATAAATGGGCTGCCTCACGATTTCTATGTGAAATACCAACCTAAAAATTTTAGCAATCAAGTTCTTGGATTCACCGGCATATGTCAAAGGTTCAACGAAATGTTAACGCATTATGTTTCTAAAAGAGAACTTCAATTGCCTAAATGACCAGGGATTTAAATTAATCCCAAGTCTCAATAACTTTGATTTGCATCATTATTACATAATTTACTAGGTTAGTTTCCAGTGTACAACACAGGTTTAAAAAAATTATTTTTATAAACATTTGAAATATAAATACTAAAAAGTCATGATAAACAAATTTGAGTATTGAATATAAATCGTGCAAACATACACTCCGGTTAAATAATATATATAGTACACAAATTGAGTTTCTCAAATACCCGGGTTTGGGTATGACCAGGTATTGGATAATCGAGTATTGGCAAAACACGGGTCGGGTTCAGTCTTGGTATTGTCTCTAAAAGCCGTACCTTGTGTATCGGATTCGGTTCGGGTATAAAACCGGGTATTTGAATACCCTATTTCGGGGTATTGAAAAAAACAATATTTTCGGGTTTTTTCTATTATTTTTTTTAGGTATTTTTCGGATATATATTAGATTTTTTTAGGGGTTGCACCTATTAGGATTATTTTTCTGGGTATTTTTCTGGTAAAATTGAGTATAGATCGGGTATTTGAAAAACCCCGTTCGGGTATAGAACCGGTTTGGGTTTTCGGTTAATACCGGGTACAAATCGGGTTCGGTTCCAAATACGGGTTTTGATATTGAAATGCATACCCTATTCGTATCCTACGTGTATTAAAAACCCGGGTATAAAAAAACTGGTTCCAAGTATTTTATCATGTCGTTTCGGGTTTTTTTTTCACCTCTATCCGAAACCGCTTCTTAAAAACATGGCTTTGGTAGTTTGTGATCATTAAAACAATTAAGCCCAACCGACCAACCCAAGACAGTCTTTATCTGCTTTGTGCTGACATTGTGTTTCTTATATTTATCGTTTTACTCTTGTAAATGAGCTGCCTCACGATTTCTAATTGAAATACCAACCAAAAAAGTTTAACGAAATGTTAAGGCAACATGTTTATATAAGAAAACTTCAATTGCCTAAATGAGCATGGATTTAAATTAATCCCATGTCGCAATAACTTTGATTTGCATCATTATTACTTAATTTACTAGGTTAGTTTCCCGTGTACAACACGGGTTTAAAAAATTAATTTTATAAACATTTGAAATATAAATAATAAAAGGTCTTGATAAACAAATTTGAGTATTGAATGTAAAACGTGCAAACATACACTCCGGTTAAATAATATATATACAGTACACAAATTGGGTTTCTCAAATACCCGGGTTTGGGTATGATCGGGTATTGGATAATCGAGTATTAGCAAAACACGGGTTGGGTTCGTTCCGGGTATTGTCTCTAAAATCCATACCTTGTGTATCGGGTTCGGGTCGGGTATAAAACCGGGTATTTGAATACCCTATTTTGGGGTATTGAAAAAAACACGATTTTCGGGTTTTTTGTGGCTTTTTTCAGGTTATTTTTCGGATATATATTTGATTTTTTAGGGGTTGCACCTTTTAGGATTATTTTTCTGAGTATTTTTCAGGTAATATTGGGTATAGATCGGGTATTTGGAAAACCCAGTTCGGGTATAGAACCGGTTGGGGTTTTCGGGTAATAACGGATACAAATCGGGTTCGGTTCCATATACGGGTTTTGATATTGAAATGCATACCCTATTCGTATCCTATGGGTATTAAAAACCCGGGTATAAAAAAACCTGTTCCAAGTATTTTATCGGGTCCGGTTCTGGGTTCGGGTTTTTTTTCACCTCTATCCGAAACCGCTTCTTAAAAACATGGCTTTGGTAGTTTGTGATTATTAAAACAATTAAGCCCAACCGATCAACCCAAGACAGTCTTTATCTGCTTTGTGGTAACATTGTGTTTCTTATATTTATCGTTTTACTCTTGTAAATGGGCTGCCTCACGATTTCTATGTGAAATACCCACCTAAAAATTTTAGCAATCAAGTTCTTGAATTCACCGGCATATGTCAAAGGTTCAACGAAATGTTAAGGCAGCATGTTTCTAAAAGAGAACTTCATTTGCCTTAATGAGCATGGATTTAAATTAATCCCAAGTTGCAATAACTTTGATTTGCATCATTATTACATAATTTACTAGGTTAGCTTCCCGTGTACAACACGGGTTTAAAAAAATTATTTTTATAAACATTTGAAATATAAATAATAAAAAGTTTTGATAAACAAATTTGAGTATTGAATATAAAACGTGCAAACATACACTCCGGTTAAATAATATATATAGTACACAAATTGGGTTTCTCAAATACCCGGATTTGGGTATGACCGGGTATTGGAATCGAGTATTGGCAAAACACGGGTCGGGTTCGGTCCGGGTATTGTCTCTTAAAGCCGTACATTGTGTATCGGGTTCGGTCGGGTATAAAACCGGGTATTTGAATACCCTATTTCGGGGTATTGAAAAAAACAATATTTTCGGGTTTTTTCTAGCTTTTTTTCTGGGTATTTTTCGGATCTATATTAGATTTTTTTAGGGGTTGCACTTTTTAGGATTATTTTTCTGGGTATTTTTCAGGTAATATCGGGTATAGATCAGGTATTTGAAAAAACCCAGTTCGTGTATAGAACCGGTTTGGGTTTTCGGGTAATACCGTGTACAAATCGGGTTCGGTTCCATATACGGGTTTTGATATTGAAATGCATACCCTATTCGTATCCTACGTGTATTAAAAACCCGGGTATAAAAAAACTGGTTCCAAGTATATTATCGGGTCAGGTTCAGGGTTCGGGTTTTTTTTTCACCTCTATCCGAAAACGCTTCTTAAAAACATGGCTTTGGTAGTTTGTGATTATTACAACAATTAAGCCAACCGATCAACCCAACACACTCTTTATCTATTTTGTGCTGACATTGTGTTTCTTATATTTATCGTTTTACTCTTATAAATGGGCTGCCTCACGATTTCTATGTGAAATACCAACCTAAAAATTTTAGCAATCAAGTTCTTGGATTCACCGGCATATGTCAAAGGTTCAACGAAATGTTAACGCATCATGTTTCTAAAAGAGAACTTCAATTGCCTAAATGACCAGGGATTTAAATTAATCCCAAGTCTCAATAACTTTGATTTGCATCATTATTACATAATTTACTAGGTTAGTTTCCAGTGTACAACACAGGTATAAAAAAATTATTTTTATAAACATTTGAAATATAAATACTAAAAAGTCATGATAAACAAATTTGAGTATTGAATATAAAACGTGCAAACATACACTCCGGTTAAATAATATATATAGTACACAAATTGGGTTTCTCAAATACCCGGGTTTGGGTATGACCGGGTATTGGATAATCGAGTATTGGCAAAACACGGGTCGGGTTCGATCCGGGTATTGTCTCTAAAAGCCATACCTTGTGTATCGGGTTCGGGTCGGGTATAAAACCGTGTATTTGAATACCCTATTTCGGGGTATTGAAAAAAACACTATTTTCGTGTCTTTTCTGGCATTTTTTCTCGGTATTTTTCGGATATATATTAAATTTTTTTAAGGGTTGCACCTTTTAGGATTATTTTTCTTGGTATTTTTCAGGTAATATCGGGTATATATCGGGTATTTGAAAAACCCAGTTCGGGTATAGAACCGGTTTGGGTTTTCGGGTAATACCGGGTACAAATCGGATTCAGTTCTATATATGGGTTTTGATATTGAAATGCATACCATATTCGTATGCTACGGGTATTAAAAACCCGGGTATAAAAAAACTGGTTCCAAGTATTTTATCGGGTCCGGTTATGGGTTCGGGTTTTTTTCACCTCTATCCGAAACTGCTTCTTAAAAACATGGCTTTGGTAGTTTGTGATTATTACATCAATTAAGCCCAATCGATCAACCCAACACAATCTTTATCTACTTTGTGCTGACATTGTGTTTCTTATATTTATCGTTTTACTCTTGTAAATGGGCTGCCTCACGATTTCTATGTGAAATACCAACTTAAAAATTTAGCAATCAAGTTCTTGAATTCACCGGCATATGTCAAAGGTTCAACGAAATGTTAAGGCATCATGTTTCTAAAAGAGAACTTCAATTACCTAAATGACCATGGATTTAAATTAATCCCAAGTCACAATAACTTTGATTTGCATTATTATTACTTAATTTACTAGGTTAGTTTCCTGTGTACAACACGGGTTTAAAAAAATTAATTTTATAAACATTTGAAATATAAATAATAAAAAGTCTTGATAAACAAATTTGAGTATTGAATATAAAACGTGCAAACATACACTCCGGTTAAATAATATATATAGTACACAAATTGGGTTTCTCAAATACCCGGGTTTGGGTATGACCGGGTGTTGGATAATCGAGTATAGGTAAAACACGGGTCGGGTTCGGTCCGGGTATTGTCTCTAAAAGCCATCCCTTGTGTATTGGGTTCGGGTCGGGTATAAAACCGGGTTTTTAAATATCCTATTTCGTGGTATTGAAAAAAACACTATTTTTGGGTTTTTTCTAGCATTTTTTCTGGGTATTTTTCGGATCTATATTAGATTTTTTAGGGGTTATACCTTTTAGGATTTTTTTTCTGGGTATTTTTCAGGTAAATCGGGTATAGATCAGGTATTTGAAAAACCCAGTTCGGGTATAGAACCGGTTTGGGTTTTCGGGTAATACCAGGTACAAATCGGGTTCGGTTCCATATAAGGGTTTTGATATTGAAATGCATACCCTATTCGTATCCTACGGGTATTAAAAACCCGGGTATAAAAAAACTAGTTCCAAGTATTTTATCGGGTCCGGTTCCGGGTTCGGGTTTTTTTTTCACCTCTATCCGAAACCGCTTCTTAAAAACATGGCTTTGGTAGTTTGTGATTATTACAACAATTAAGCCCAACCGATCAACCCAAGACAATCTTTATCTGCTTTGTGCTGACATTGAGTTTCTTATGTTTATCGTTTTACTTTTGTAAATGGGCTGCCTCACGATTTCTATTTGAAATACCAACCTAAAAAGTTTAGCAATCAAGTTTTTGAATTCACCGGCATGTGTCAAAGGTTCAACGAAATGTTAAGGCATCATGTTTCTAAAAGAGAACTTCAATTGCCTAAATGACCATGGATTTAAATTAATCCCAAGTTGCAATAACTTTGATTTGCATCATTATTACATAATTTACTAGGTTAGTTTCCTTTGTACAACACGAGTTTAAAATAAATTATTTTTATAAACATTTGAAATATAAATAATAAAAAGTTTTGAAAAACAAATTTGAGTATTGAATATAAAACGTGCAAACATACACTCCGGTTAAATAATATATATAGTACACAAATTGGGTTTCTCAAATACCCGGGTTTGGGTATGACCGGGTATTGGATAATCGAGTTTTGGCAAAACACGGGTCAGGTTCGGTCCGGGTATTGTCTCTAAAAGCCATACCTTGTGTATCGGGTTCGGGTCGGGTAAAAACCGGGTATTTGAATACCCTATTTCGGGGTATTGAAAAAAACACTATTTTCGGGTTTTTTCTAGCATTTTTTCTGGGTATTTTTCGGATATATATTAGATTTTATTAAGGGTTACACCTTTTATGATTATTTTTCTAGGTATTTTTCAGGTAATATTGGGTATAGATTAGGTATTTGAAAAACCCAGTTCGGGTATAGAACCGGTTTGGGTTTTCGGGTAATACCGGGTACAAATCGGGTTCGGTTCCATATACGGGTTTTGATATTGAAATGCATACCTTATTCGTATCCTACGGGTATTAAAAACCCGGGTATAAAAAACTGGTTCCAAGTATTTTATCGGGTCCAGTTCCGGGTTAGGGTTTTTTTTCACCTCTATCCGAAACCACTTCTTAAAAACATGGGTTTGGTAGTTTGTGATCATTACAACAATTAAGCCCAACCGATCAACCCAAGACAATCTTTATCTGCTTTGTGCTGACATTGTGTTTCTTATGTTTATCGTTTTACTTTTGTAAATGGGCTGCCTCACGATTTCTATTTGAAATACCAACCTAAAAAGTTTAGCATTCAAGTTCTTGAATTCACCGGCATATGTCAAAGGTTCAACGAAATGTTAAGGCATCATGTTTCTAAAAGAGAACTTCAATTGCCTAAATGACCATGGATTTAAATTAATCCCAAGTCGCAATAACTTTGATTTGCATCATTATTACTTAATTACTAGGTTAGTTTCCCGTGTACAACACGGGTTTAAAAAAATTAATTTTATAAACATTTGAAATATAAATAATAAAAAGTCTTGATAAAAAATTTAAGTATTGAATATAAAACGTGTAAACATACACTTCGGTTAAATAATATATATAGTACACAAAATGGGTTTCTCAAATACCCGGGTTTGGTATGACCGGGTATTGGAAAATCGAGTATTGGCAAAACACGGGTCAGGTTCGGTCCGGGTATTGTCTCTAAAAACCATACCTTGTGTATCGAGTTCTGGTCGTGTATAAAACCGGGTATTTGAATACCCTATTTCGGGGTATTGAAAAAAACACTATTTTCGTGTTTCTTCTGGCTTTTTTCTGGGTAATTTTCGGATATATATTGGATTTTTTTAGGGGTTGCACCTTTTAGGAATATTTTTTTGGTAATATCGGGTATAGATCGGGTATTTGAAAAACCTAGTTCGGGTATAGAACCGGTTTGGGTTTTCGGGTAATACAGGGTACAAATCGGGTTCGGTTCCATATACGGGTTTTTATATTGAAATGCATACCCTATTCGTATCCTACGGGTATTAAAAACCCGGGTATAAAAAACCTGGTTCCAAGTATTTTATCGGGTCCGGTTCCGTGTTCAGGTTTTTTTTTCACCTCTATCCGAAACCGCTTCTTAAAAACATGGCTTTGGTATTTTGTGATTAGTACAACAATTAAGCCCAACCGATGAACCCAAGACAATCTTTATCTGCTTTGTGCTGACATTGTGTTTCTTATATTTATCGTTTTACTCTTGTAAATGGGATGCCTCACGATTTCTATGTGAAATACCAACCTAAAAAGTTTAGCAATCAAGTTCTTAAATTCGGCGGCGTATGTCAAAGGTTCAACGAAATGTTAAGGCATCATGTTTCTAAAAGAGAACTTCAATTGCCTAAATGACCATGGATTTAAATTAATCCCAAGTCGCAATAACTTTGATTTGCATCATTATTACATAATTTACTAAGTTAGTTTCCCGTGTACAACACAGGTTTAAAAATATTAATTTATAAACATTTGAAATATAAATAATAAAAAGTCTTGATAAACAAATTTGAGTATTGAATATAAAACGTGCAAACATACACTCCGGTTAAATAATATATATAGTACACAAACTGGGTTTCTCAAATACCCGGGTTTGGGTATGACCGGGTATTGTCTCTAAAAACCATACCTTGTGTATCGGGTTCGGGTCGTGTATAAAACCGGGTATTTGAATACCCTATTTCGGGGTATTGAAAAAAACACTATTTTTGGCTTTTTTTTGTGGGTATTTTTCGTATATATATTTGATTTTTTTAGGGGTTGCACCTTTTAGGATTATTTTTCTGGGTATTTTTCATGTAATATCAGGTATAGATCGGGTATTTGAGAAACCCAGTTCGAGTATAGAACCGGTTTGGGATTTCGGGTAATACCGGGTACAAATCGCGTTCGGTTCCATATTCGGGTTTTGATATTGAAATGCATACCGTATTCGTATCCTACGGGTATTAAAAACTCGGATATAAAAAAACTGGTTCCAAGTATTTTATCGGGTCCGGTTCCGTGTTCGGGTTTTTTTTTCACCTCTATCCGAAACCGCTTCTTAAAAACATGGCTTTGGTATTTTGTGATTAGTACAACAATTAAGCCCAACCGATCAACCCAAGACAATCTTTATCTGCTTTGTGCTGTCATTGTGTTTCTTATATTTATCGTTTTACTCTTGTAAATGGGCTGCCTCACGATTTCTATGTGAAATACCAACCTAAAAAGTTTAGCAATCAAGTTCTTAAATTCGCCGGCGTATGTCAAAGGTTCAACGAAATGTTAAGGCATCATGTTTCTAAAAGAGAACTTCAATTGCCTAAATGACCATGGATTTAAATTAATCCCAAGTCGCAATAACTTTGATTTGCATCATTATTACATAATTTACAAAGTTAGTTTCCGGTGTACAACACGGGCTTAAAAAAATTAATTTTATAAACATTTGAATTATAAATAATAAAAAGTCTTGATAAACAAATTTGAGTATTGAATATAAAACGTGCAAACATACACTCCGGTTAAATAATATATATATATTTTTTAATAATACATTTATCTTAAAACATGCAAAATATTAAATAATCGAACACAAAATAAATGTTTGTTAAAAAATTAAGTGTGCATAATAAATACTGTTGGGTGTGGATTTTTATCCTCGGAATTGAGCCTAACTTAAGGATGTTGACTTGAGCTGCTATTCTGAGGAAGGTACGTTGACTAATTCAATTGTCCTATATTGTCTAACTGTTTTGCAGATAAGAGCACGTGTTAAATATGTTTATAAGAACGTGGATTGCAATGGAATGCTACTTGGACTTCGTCAACAAACAACGTGGGCAGCAACGGCTTTTTGAAGTAGTCTAGGGTTTCCAGAATAATCGGAATAACAGTTGTAAATCTCTTATTATATATTGAACTGATAGAATCGATAGAAAACACACACAACTCACTTACTTAGCTGCTAGCACTCATTGTATCACTTAGTTCACGATTACTAATCAGCTCCAACCTTTGTAATCACCGGTTTTTGTTATTAATAATACCAACGGTGATAGTTTTCACCGTCTGGGGTTTTTTGTGTCGGAGATCATAATAATCAAGTGTATTTCGACCAAAAGTTAAGTTCATAATCTTTAACCGAAGAGATTCGACTAAGGATTACGTTGTAAACTCTTGACCGAAACGAAGATTATCATAACCAAGGGCTTTTTCCCTCGTAATCATATCTTTGTGTTTGATCTTACAACCATTAAGCACTTCACCTCACGCACTAATTTGATCAAGAATTTCTTTGTCAATTTTTAACCGAAACAATTTGGCGCCCACCGTGGGGCAAACGGTGCTTTAATCATTATTTACTCTCAAACTAAACCCTACTCTCAATATCCACAACATGTCTTCACAACCTAAGATTGTTTCATCTTCTGCCGCAGCCTCAGAATCTTCAGCGAGGCCACCTATGCCTCTTCCTCCTGCTGGTGGTATCCCGAATAAGCCTGACAATGCTCAGAAGAAACCTGCTACTCCCGTCTTCTCAGGTTCGAGGCCATCTCCCCAGGATCCTATCATGGTGTCCAACAACGACCTTTTGTCTCTGTACAGGCGTCTACAGTCTGTCTCTGTACAGGCGTCTACAACAACAGATGGATCGCCAAAACAAGACCAAGCAGATGCTCGTGAGGGAACTGGAAGATTTCAAAAAAGCCAAGAAGCCGGCGGAAGAATTCACACCACTAATCCCAAGATCTCTGGATTTCACTCCTCCAGGATCCTCAGGATTGGTGCATCCAGAGCCAACCACGGCGTACAACTCTGGACCCCATCTTTCCTGCATTTGGGGTCTGCGGGATTGCACTTATCTGGATCTCAAGGATACCCGTATGCGTCATCTGCTGGTCCCTTTCAACATGCATGATCCTCAGGATTGTCACAGCTGGGAGGACCCTCAGGATTGTTCCAACAGTCTGGATCCTCAGGATTGTTCCAACCGTCTGGATCCTCAGGATTGTTCCAGCAGTCTGGATCCTTAGGATTGTTTCAACAATCTGGATCTTCAGGATTGCTCTATCAGGCTGGTCCTTATCATTAGGCGGTATCTTCAGGATTAGCTCAAGCTCAGCAGCCCTCAGGATCCTCTGATGTGAACCAGGGAGACTTTATCCCGATGCAGGCTAACACTCCAACTGCTCCGCTTACCTACCCTGGAAATACTATATTTGGGAATACTAGCTACAACGCCCAGACCGCTCCTCAGAATATTAATCAGTGTAACTCTTTTAATAATATTCCCTTTAACGCTAACCAATAATTTTTGTAGGATGCAGGCATAAGTTTAAGTTTAGCTCGAGAATTGTAGAAGCTTAAGGACATGATATCGAATGTTCCTGGTATAATCCGTCCCATAGCTGAAGTTCCCACCGATAGTCACAGGATATCCCGGTTTGTGCTATCAATTTGTGACGTACAGATCCCAAAACGGTTTCCAACCCCAAATATGAAACTATATGATGGCTCAACGGATCCCGAGGAACACGTCGCACAATATAGAGAACGTATGGAGATCAATCCAATCCCTATGGAAATCAAAGAGGCATGTCTTTGCAAAGGGTTTGGGTCTACCTTGACTGGAGCAGCCATGAAATGGCTACTGAGTATTCCTCCTAACACTATCAATTCTTTTTCTCATTTAGTTAACATGTTTAATAACCAATTTTCTTGCAGTAGAACTTTTGAGAAAATGACAAGTGATCTTTATAGGGTTACCCAGAATCCTGGGGAATCTTTGAGAGATTTTATTACCAGGTTTAGTAAGGAATCGCTGGAAATCCCGAACCTAAACCCAGCTTCAGCAGTGGAAGCTCTCAAGTTGGGGTTAGAAAAAGGCTCCTCTTTCTATGATAATCTTGTTATGACTCCATGCAGGTCATTAGACGAAGCAAGAAGCAGAGCTCTGAGGTTTATCAGGCTAGAAGATGACAAGAAAAACTCTAAGCTTGATATCCTGAAGAATGATCAGACGAACAGGAAATCCGAATCCCCGGGAAAATCATATCGAGCAAAGCCTTACTACAAGCCTGAAATGCAGTAGATGAGGAAAATGATGAAGAATATCCTAAGATCTCTGAATATTGTTTTTCTGTAGATATTGGTGGATTAATGTGTGCTATGCAGGATTTAGGTGAGAAAGCCAGGTGGCCAAGGAAACCGGAGAGACCAGGAGCCTAGAAAGACAAATGAAAATGGTGTGCCTTCCACGAAGACTTTGGGCATTTGAATGATGATTGCATTGCACTCAGAAAGGGGATCAGCTATCTTTTCAGCAAGGGCCACCTGAAAGAGCTACTTGGCAAAAAGAAGGGAAGAGAGCAGGATCCCAAGAAAATTCCTGAAAAGCCGACTCCTCCACCAACAGATGTAAGAACAATCATGTTCATATCTGGAGGATCCGACATCTGTGGAACCTCTTATTCTGCTGCAAAGAGAAATGCTGACCAAAGAAAATTAGAAGTAGCTAACAGGCCAACAAAGACATCTATTTTCACTAAAGAGAGGATTATATCCTTCGATGAAAGTGATAGAGTCGATGTTCAGGATCCTCATCATGATAGTTTGGTAATAACTTTATATGTGGCTAACCATTATGTTCGCAGGATCCTCATAGATGGCGGAAGCTCTGTCAACATTATTCAATTAGACGTGCTGAAAAAGATGAATATTCCTGAGGATGAGATCGTCCCCAGTTCCTCAGTATTGGTTGGATTCAGTGGAGAAACTAAGAACACTATTGGGGAGATTAAGCTCCCAATATATGTCGAAGGGGTAAATAAAATGCAAACATTTTGTGTTATTGACTGTTTATCTTGTTGCAATATTATATTAGGCAGGCCCTGGATACACGAGATGAAAGCAGTTCCCTCCACTTATCACCAATGTGTGAAACTCCCAAGTCCGTGGGGAGTTATCAAAATCATCAGTGACCAACAAGACGCCAAGAATTGCTACACCTCTTCCATGAAGTGTACTGCCAAACCCCAGCAGGCGTAGCAATTATAGAAGCCAGCACGAGGCGTAATGGAGGCCATGGAAAAAGAAATTAAAGAAGTACCTCTTTATCCCGAGGATCCTGAAGTCAAAGTGCTGATAGGAACTAGCATTCCTGAGGATATTGAGTCGAAATTACTAGATTTCCTCAAATCAAGGCTGTTGTTGGGCCTAGTTTTGTGGTTTGAGTTTGTTTATACTTAGTTGGGCTTGGGATTTTGGGTGAATATGTAAACCGAGAACACATTTGTGTTCTCGGTGGGCTTGGTGTTATTTGGGCCGGCCTTTGGTTGGTTTCCCTATATATAGAGGTGTGATGTATAGGGTTATGGTTGTTCATTCTCATTATTATCAAATATTGTAAGTGCTTAAGCACCCGACGTATTCAATATATATACATGTGTTTTGAAGCAATTTAGTGTTACTTTTATTGTTCTTATTCGTGTTCTTGAATCATCGAGTGTTGGTATTCCGCACCAATACTCGTCTGGTTAGTATCATATTGTAGTGATCCAGATTCGGGACTTACAATTGGTATCAGAGCCTTTGACGAATTCAGGCTCGTTATTGTGATATCAACGGATTCAAGATCGTACTGTCTTTGGTGGTGTAGGAGTATTTCCGGCGAGGCAGTGTTTAGAGAAGAAAGATCAGTCTATTTTTGGATAAGAATTTGGTTGATTAGAAAATCAATTCGAATCCCACATTAGTTGGAAAGTTGTTATTCAGTTGAGATTTCCTTAGTGATCTCGGCCTACATAGTTCTCGGCAAGGTTGTGTTCTCGATCAATTAGTGATTTCGGTCAACTGATTTGGTCAACCTACACAGTTCTCGGTCCACATAGTTCTCGGCAAGGTTGTGTTCTCGGCAAATTAAGTGATTTCGGTCCAACTGATTTGGTCAACATATACAGTTGGGTAGTTCTCCGTCTTAGGGGGTTTTCGGTCATAAGTTTGATCAACCAGAGATTTCGTTTAAATTTTGGTCAGCTTTGTGTTCTCGGTAAATCTCAGTTCTCGGCCCAAAGTCACTGTTCTCAGCCCAGTCTGTGTTTGGGCTTCTCTTATTGGACTAACATTTCAATTGGACCTAAAATAAATCAATAAACATTTTGAAATGGCCCAATTAACCAATGGTAGCAACTCAACTAACTCGTCTCTTCACCAAGAACTTGATTCAATCATGGGTACTGCTACACGCGTACCTCGTTTGTTATCCCACGAGGGCTTCAGTGAGTGGAAATTCTGTTTCGAACATTATGCCAAAATGAAAGATTCAAAGATTTGGAGAAGTATTGTGAGGGGACCTCAAAGGATTACTTATCAAAGGGCTGGTTCAACTGAGGTTCTTGTGAAACCGGTTGCTCAATACGACGATGATGACTTTGCAAAAGTTGAAGAAGATGAGAAAGCTTTATCAACTCTAACTATGGCACTTTCACCCGAGATCGCTCTCCAGTTTAGAGAGCTTAAATCAGCAAAGGAGTTGTGGGATGCACTAATAGAAGTTTATGTGGGTAATGAGGATATGAAGAGAAGTCGCCAGGATTTGTTGCGACAGAAATTTAATATGTTTAATCACGTTCTGGGAGAAACACCGGAATCCCAGCTTCAAAGGTTCATATCCCTTGCAACTGAAATGAGAACTGCTGGAATCTTTCTTCAAACTTCAGAGATTAACAACAAGTTGGTGAACTCTCTGCCAAAGAATTGGGACATGCATGTTGCCGTCATTAAAAAGACCAAAGACCTTAATAGAATGAGCATGACTGAGATGATTGCTACTATTAAGGCATGCGATATGGATGATAAACAGCGGGAAAAAATCATGCTAGCTCTTATAGCGCTGCTGGATATAACGTTACCTCTAATAGTGCCCTCATGTCTCAAGATAGTTTCTCACTATTTAAGCCCTCTCAACTACCACCTAGAAACTTTCAGATGTTCTCGTCCACCCTCGGTCAATCATCGTCATCAAATTCACCTAATCCAGCTCCAGTATTTTTTACCAAATCCGGTCAGTCAGTCAGTGATTCTGGCAAAACCAATTCCAATGTAAACTCCAGCCGGATTCCTACTATACCTAAAGAAACTCAAGAAATATTGCATTAATGGCAGGATATATGAATTGTTACCATGCGTTTCTGGCCGGAGATTTGGTCCAACCCATGGCTGCTACTGAATTTGATCATATTCATCCTGATGATGTTGAAGAAATGGACATCTCGTGGCAAATTGCCATGGTGGTCTTCCGTGCTAAGAAATTTACCAAAGGGACGGCAGAAATAACTGGAACATGCCAAATAATTAAAAAGTGGGCTTTAACAAGGAGACTCTCAGGTGTTACAACTGTCATGAGCCGGGTCACTTTGCTCGTGAATGCAACAATCCGGCTAAAGAGGGGAATACGGAAAAGGCCTTGGTTTCAGCTGGAAATGCTCGGGGTGAAGCTGGAGGTAGTTCAAGTAATGGGGAAAGAGGTATGGTTGCTCACACGTTCTCATGGGAGGACAGATGGCTGCGCTGAATATTGGAAATCAAACTGCTAATTTCGCAACAGTTGAGGAATCTGAAGAGGAAAACACTGCTCAGGAGAAGGTTAAGGAGCTCCAGTTTGCATACATGGCGTTCACTTCTCCGGATTCATCTGAGGTACGTTTTCAACCATGTTCTTTGAATTGCGGTGAGAAAATTGAGATGTATCAACATCATAATGACAATCTAATTAGAGATATGGAAAGAATAAAATCAGAGACTTTTAAACTTAAGAAAAATGAAAAAGGGTTTTTAGACAAAATTGAATCTCTCAATAAAGACATTAAGAAACTCAAGTCTGATTTTAGTATTAAAAGTTGTCACTATCTTGATGCTAAACAAGAGATCGTTAGGTTGACTGCTAAACTGGAAAGCACCAAATTTGAAATTTTAAATTTAACTAACAAGTTTGAAAAGGCTGAACTTGATTTTAAGAAATTCGATGGGTCCAGTAAAGTTGTCAACTCAATGATTGAGAATCAGTTGTGGTGGAAAGAAAATGAAGGTGAGGGGATAGGCTTCAGTCAAGTTCCCCCACCATACAACCACAACTATGTTCCTACTCCTGTTACCAAAGAACAGGAAGAAATTATAAAGGATTTAAAGTACGGTAAACAAGATAAAGGTGAGGGGACTGGCTCTGTTAGTGCCGGTTCATCTACTTCAAGTGTGAATGATTCTAACGTGTCTACCTCATGTGCAGAAAAATTAATTGTGAAGGAGTGGACTGATGAGGATGACGACCCGTGTTTTGATTTTGATAATAATTTTATTTCTAATGTTTCTTTAGAACTTCCTGTTTTGAATTCTGTCATTCCGACTGTTTGTGTGGGCTCTGTTTTAAAGAGCAAGGATACTTGTGTGATTGATTCGATTGAAACTTTAAATTCTAATAATGTGATTTCTAATAGAAACAAAATTCCAAAAATTTCAAAAACTTCAGAAAAATATGTTGTACCTAAGTTTGTTAAGGAGGGATGCTCCAATGACAACCAAGGTGATAAGTTCGGAAGGCAAAATGTGAATTCTCGCAAATATAAACAGACTGGTCCACACAATCAGTCCAGACAAGGAGCTGCCCAGAGTGACTTTTTCATAAAACGCCAAACATGTTTTAACTGTGGCACTGCTGGTCATATTACTAGAAACTGTCCACATCATCCGTACATTCCATACTACGGACGTTATCAAAGGAACATGCCGTATGTGCCTCATGATGGCAAGGGTTTGGACATTATTCAGCTAGTTCCTTTGACGGTGATTGGAATCGAAACAAATCTGGCAGGTTTAGTCCTCATCAGACC
This sequence comes from Bidens hawaiensis, assembly GCF_021521415.1. Classification (NCBI taxonomy): domain Eukaryota; kingdom Viridiplantae; phylum Streptophyta; class Magnoliopsida; order Asterales; family Asteraceae; genus Bidens; species Bidens hawaiensis. The sequence goes on from NW_027496131.1 coordinate 38,108, forward strand.
AAACCCAACATGATCAAAAGAAGGGTTAGTAAAGGTGTTTCAAATTCAAAATCACATATAAACACCAACACTAGACCTAAACAGGAGAAGAAAACGGTTTCATCTAATAATTCTACGTCTAAGGCACCGGAGATAATGACAACCATTCGTACTTATAATTCCAAGTCTTCCAGACATAAATGGTTGCCTAAATCTCCGGCAAAAGCATCTAATCATTCTATTTTTTATGATCAAAAGGATATGACATGGCAGTCTGTGACAAAAGTTGATGAGTCAGGGTCACCCAGTGTAAGTATGGACTGGGTACCAAAAACTAACTAATCCCACGTTTTGTGCAGGGACAGCTATGGAGGAATATCATCAGACCTTGGTATGTTGATAGTGGCTGTTCCAGGCACATGACAAGAGACATCACCCAACTACACGACATTCAAACATTTAATGGTGGGTATGTGTCCTTTGCGGGAAGAGAGAAAGGAAAAATCACTCAAAAGGGTACTGTAAGTAACGGTGTGTTGAAGTTTGAAAATGTTAATTTTATTCCAGAATTGAAGCACAGTCTTTTAAGCCTGTTGCAAATTTGTGACAAAGATTTTTCAACTCATTTTACTAAAAAGGAGTGCTTAATTCTGAAACCAGGTATAATCATACCAGAAGAATGGATTCTTGTTCGATCACAACGAAAAGATAATGCTTATGTGATCGACATGAACCAAAATGTTCCCGATGAAATTACATGCTTATTCTCAAAAGTGTCGGAACATAATGCGATGCTTTGGCATCGTGGGCTTGGTCATGCTAATATTAAAAATCTAAATCGTCTTGCTAAAAACAATTTAGTACGTGGTTTACCTATCAAAGATTTTGTGACTGTTGAAAAATGTGTAGCTTGTGCTTTGGGAAGACATCATCGAAAATCTTATAAGCTTAAGTTAATTAATACCATCTCATCAGTTTTTCAGTTACTTCATATGGACCTCTTTGGGCCGGTTCATGTTTTAAGTCTATCTCGTAGCTCTTATTGTCTCGTTATTACTGATGACTACTCACGTTTTACATGGGTATTTTTCTTGTCAAATAAGAGTGAAACTGCAGATTTGATAAAGAAGTTTGTGGTGCTAATGGAAAAGCTAAAAGGAATCCGTTGTGATAATGGAACAGAATTCAAGAATGCGGTTCTAAATCATTTCTGCACAGAAAACGGGGTGCTTCGTCAGTACAGTGCTCCATGGACGCCTCAACAAAATGGTGTTGCTGAAAGAAGAAACAGAACTCTAATCGAAGCAGCATGAACGATGTTATGTGACTCTAAATTGCCACTGTTTTTCTGAGCTGAAGCTATTAATACGGCCTGTTATGTTCAGAACCGGGTAATAATCAACAAGTCAAAGATGAAGACTCCGTAAGAGATTTTTTATGGTCATCAACCCACTGTCGCACATTTCAGAGCTTTCGGGTGTCCGTGCACATTTCTAAATCTAGAAACCACTCCAAAGTTTGGGGCCGCAGCAGATGAATGTTATTTCGTTGGATATGCCGGTAACACAGCCTACAAGGTTTTCAACAAGTCCACCAAACAGATTATAGAGTCTTATGAAGTTCGTTGGTTAGAAGAAAATGAGACTGACGCCCGTGTTGGTCCTGATTGGTTATTTGACTACAATGAACTCTTCAAACCCTTCAATGTATTTCCAGTCATCAGCACAGACATTCCAGGTGATTCCACTGTAGGAGTAACACAAGACAGTTCTCGATCACTATCTCATATCTCTCAGTCACTGGATGATGAGGTTATTGAGTTGACTAGTGCTGCAACCACAACCGATAATCAGCCTGTTCAATCTTCAGAGATCAATCAATCTCAACCAATTTCGTCTAAAAATACTGCAAAAATTGAGGGGGAGAGTTCCGTTCGTCAGATTTTCGGAAGCACATTATTTCCCGATGCCATTCCAGATGAATACGTTGCCGAAACCTCATACTCTTACAGTACAGCAACGTCTGGATGGAAAAACCCCCTCACAGACTCTGGGGAGAATGTAACAAATCTTCAACCTAACTGTGTTGTTTCTGATCATTCAATTCCTTCAAGAATTCAAAAGAATCCGATTGAGAACGTCATAGGACCCATTGAAGCGGGTGTGTCCACCAAAAGTCAAACCGGACACATAAACAGCTGCATGTTCTCTTATTTCATATCTCAAATCGAACCAAAGAATGTTGAGATGGCCCTTCAAGAACCTAGTTGGGTTGATGCTATGCATGAATAACTGAATCAGTTTGAGAAGTTAAAGGTATGGAGAATGGTTAAATTGTCGGAAGGGAAGAAAGTTCTTGATACAAGATGGGTATTTAGAAACAAGCAAGATGATACCGGGGTTATTGTTCGTAATAAGGCACGACTGGTAGTTCGCGGGTTTCGCCGGGTTGAAGGGTTAGACTACACAGAAGTCTATGCTCCAGTAGCTAGACTTGAGGCAATTAGAATTTTTCTGGCATATGCATCGTACATCGGTTTCACAGTTTATCAGATGGACGTTAAAACAACGTTTTTGTATGGTGAGGTCAAAGAGGAAATTTATGTCGATCAGCCACCGGGTTTCGTTGATTCTAAGAAGCCAAATCATGTTTACAAGTTAGACAAGGCTCTGTACGGGTTACATCAGGCTCTACGGTCGTGGTATGCTACACTGACCACGCACCTACTTGATCACGGCTATAAGCGGGGAACGATTGATCAAACTTTGTTCCGAAAAACAGTCGGAAAGGATTTGATTCTGGTCCAGATTTATGTTGATGACATCATCTTCGGTTCCACCAGTGCTGACTTGTGCAAAGAATTTGAAGGCGTTATGAAGAAAAGATTTGAGATGAGTTCGTTGGGTGAAATGACAACATTTCTGGGGTTATAGGTTCGGCAAAGTCCAACGGGTATTCTGTTACATCAAGGAAAGTACGTTGAAGATATGCTGGCTAAGTTTGAGCTTTAAGATTGCAAGAGTGCTAATACTCCAATGGCTGAAAGACCACTCTTATCATCTGATCCTGAAGGGAGTCCCGTAGATCAGACATACTATCGATTGATGATCGGGTCTCTGATGTATCTCACAGCCAGTCGTCCCGACATAATGTTCGTTGTCTGCCAGTGTGCTCGCTTCCAGGCTAATCCTAAACTCTCTCATTTAATTGCTGTTAAACGTATTTTTAGATATCTGAAGGGACAACCGAAGTTAGGTCTTTGGTATCCCAAACAATCAGAATTTGATCTTTATGCTTTTGCTGATAGCAATTACGGTGGAGATGACATTGACAGGAAATCCACGTCAGCTGGCTGTCAGTTTCTCGAAGATCGGCTCATTTCATGGCAGTGTAAGAAACAACAAACAGTGTCTACTTCGACAGCCAAAGCAGAATATGGTGTTGCATCCGCTTGCTGCTCTCAGGTTATCTTGATGCAAAATCAGCTGCTGGATTACGGTTTGGAATTTCTTGACACTCATATTTTCTGTGATAATGATGCAGCCATTGCTATTGTGAAAAACCCAGTCCAACATTCTAAAACCAAGCACATCGATATTAAAATTCATTTTATTCGTGACTGTTTCGACTGAAAATTGATTCATCTTCCACACCGATAATAACGTGGTGGACTTATTTACAAAACCGGTCGGAACAACAAAATTTAATGTGCTTGTGAGTTTTCTTAAAATGCTACGTTTCGAGGATTGAGTATTTTTGGGGATAAATTTGTACATTTTTGTTTAGTGTTTGCACAAATTTAGGGGGAGAAAAAAAAATTGTCAAAAACAGTGTGTGTGAGTTTTCAAGATTCATTTTCGCTTAAAATTATGTCGATTGTTCAAGTTTGAAGGACATATACTTGTATATGGTTGGTCCGGTGTTCTACTTGTAGTTTCACAGGATAGCCATTTACCTAACGGCTGAAAGCACCCGGGGCGATTATGATATGTTTTTGTGTTTTGTGTTCTTTCACTTAAAATTATGTCGGTAACTCTGAGTTGGAGGGACATGTGTTTACATACATGTTTGGTCCGGTTAACCACTTGTGGTTACAATGGATAGCCATTAACCTGAAAGCTGAAAGTAACCGGGGTGACTGAATGCTTAACATGTGTGTTTTACTTAACTCTCTGGGAAGTGATATTACTATTCAGTTAATAGCTTTTTAGAAGCTTTAAAATATTTTCAAATGGAAATTGATCCAACCTTTGGAAAGTGATAGATAAATTGTTTCTGTGTGCCTAACGGGTGAAGTTATTAGGCTTAAAAGACTCTAGAACAGTCATTGATGTGTATGGTACTTTCCACGATGCGTAAAAGTTGAAGTGATATAAACTAAATTTGCTAAACTTAATGTGGAGAGTCATTTTGAAGACAGGTGCATATCTCCAGATACATCTCTCCGAATGATAGGCAGAAAAGAAATTACCCAGTCATACACGAGCCCGTTAGTGTCTTGATCACCAAAAATCTAGTACAGTCAAGCTTTTGCTACTACTATTATAAAAAAAATGTGATTGAAGTAATTTATGTCTATTGAATTTATTTCTTTATCATGGCTTCAAGGGTTCAAACTAGAACTACAGAGATGTGGGCACACAAGTAAGTCCTGTCATGTCTCGAATGAAAGGCTTGTCAGTTTGCTGGCACTAAGTCCAACGTTCAACCTTATTTCTAAGCTATGCCTTGTATAAAAATTATTTTGATCAAGCACTAGGGGGTTGGAGTCAAATTGGGGTGATCTAGGGAAAGCCAAATACGCTTTGAGAAGAGATAGGAGGCATCACAGGTCCATGAGTGATGTCTATCTAAGCTTTATGCCTAACTGAACCTTAATCATATCACTGATGCGATGAAAGATCATGCTAAGTATGGGATACAAGCTATCAATATGTCTCTTAGATGTCATAATAATGCTGAACATGAATCCTTGTGACAGCCTCTTAAACGATATGATTCCATGTTCGGATCTTTTCATAAAAGGGCGGCAATTTTAGGAAGAACTGAAATTTGATTCCGACGTTAAAATAAAGGGAGTTGTTTTTTGGTGAAGATAATTTTTATTTTATTATTTTGTTTATTTTGTTTGTCATGTCTTATATTGCTTTTCCTCGAAATTACTCTCATCGGAACGTTTGTATATACCATTTCTTTAAACTTGGGCTTTGAAAGTTTTGGACCTTCCAAATGGGTCATGATTCTTATATTGGGTTGTTTTGAAAGTATTGGGTTGTTTGGTATTCGGCTTACTTTGAGCCCAAAATGAATTTTCAGCCCACAAAGAGTTATCGGCCTTCTGAGTGTGATATAAATATCCAAAGGATTTTTCTTTTTCAATATCTAAAGGCCTCGTCCCCGACTTATTCCTAAGGTATAAGGGGTTTTTACCTCTTCAAAGGGTTAAGGGATCTTCATCTCTTCTTAAGATCGCCTGTAGAGCACGTTTATTCAGCCTTAGTTTGAGAGGCGGGGCCAGCACATGAAATATAGTGACTTGTTACCTCGTTATCCTCGGCTATTGGTTTGGATCTTGAGGTTTAAGGGATCTTCATCTCTTCTTAAGACACCTGTAGCGCATGATTTATTCGGCCTTAGTTTGAGAGGCGGGCCAGCACATGAAATATAGTGACTTGTTACCTCGTTATCCTCGGCTATTGGTTTGGATCTTGAGGTTTAAGGGATCTTCATCTCTTCTTAAGACGCCTGTAGCGCATGATTTATTCGGCCTTAGTTTGAGAGGCGGGGCCAGCACATGAAATATAGTGACTTGTTACCTCGTTATCCCCGGCTATTGGTTTGAATCACAAGTTTATGGTAGACGTACCATAATCTAAGGTTAAAGATATTTACATCTCTTCTAAAGGGCCTCGTCACCAGTTCATTCTTAAGGTTTAAGAGATTTACCATCTCTTCTAATAGGCCTGGTCGCAAGTTCGTTTCTAATGGTTTAAGAGATTTTTCATCTCTTCTAAAGGGTCTTGTTGCCAGTTTATTTTGGCCTTGTCGCCAGAATTTCTAAAAATATTTTCAGGATAATGCTAATGTCACAATTCTATTGCTATATCCCCAGGATTAGAAGAATATTCTAAACAATGATCTTATTGCAAGGATAAGACGGTCTGGAAAATTTCCAGGTTAATTGATACGCGGTTCTGGTATGATTTACTATTTGCAAGTATTTTATCTTTCATATTATTTAAAGTTTATGACTTGATATTGGTTTATTGGTAAAACTTAAACTTTTACTAAGAGGTTTTTCATGAAACTTAGATTTTTCTAAAAACGGAAAAAGTGAAAGCATGCCAATATAAGTCATGAAAAGTTGTACTAATATTATAATGCAGAAAAAGATAGTCCGGGTTTCACTCAAAACAAAGCCCATCCACCCGAACTATCATAATTGTTCTAAATGCAGAAAGTAAAAGACGGTTTGGGTTTCGTCCTGAACTAGGATCCCTCCACCCAAACCATTATTCTGAGCATACTACATTATCCTTACATAACCAAAATAGAAATTGTTCAACACAACCATTGAAAACACATAAAAACAACCTGGAAACCAGGTTCAAACCTTCCCACCTTCAGCATCGTCACCTTCCTTCTTCTCCAAATCCGTCGCCTCCCCAGCCTTAGTCTCCTTCACATCCTCATCAGCTCCAGCATCCTTGATCACCTTAGAAGTCCCAGCCGTCTCATCCTCTTCAAGCTTCTCCCCCTTAGCGTCTTGAGCTTTTTCTTCCAAGCTACGGAATTCCAAGACTCCATCACATGACCCTTCGCTTCCGTTTCCTCTGACATCTTGATCATCGACTCCAGAATGCTGGCGGCTGCACACTTCTTAGTCTCCTCAAAGAACTCGGTCTTCTCTAACTCAAATAAGGATTTGAGATCCGAAATCTCTTTGTCCTTCTTTTTGAGCAGCTTGTCCTTGGTGTCAACAGCTTGTAGAAGATCGGCGAGCTTGGCTTTAGCCTCTTTCTTGGACAATTCAGCATCTTGGGATATCTGACGGTAACTTTCGGTTTTCTGTTATTCCCAAATTAATATTAGTTTTTCTGCATATTACTATTTTCAGGATAAGCAAAAATACTTACTGTTCCGAGAAAGTTAGCAAGAGCTTGAAGCTTCTCGACAGCATCAGTGATGGTCATATCAGCAAAGGGTTCGGTCTTGGCCGAAGTGGTGGCTTTCCTCTTCTTCTGTGCATCACTTTTTTGGCGAGTAGTTGGAATTCTCACCGAAGGGGAAAGTGTCTTAGAATGTTCTTGTTTCATCACAGTTCTATCCTCAATAAGATCGTCCAAATCCACTAAGCTAAAGGACTTTGGCTTCGGCATCCCTACACAATTATTTATCAAGTTATTTTCGAGATAACAAAATCCCTAGAAAACCTAAAATCCCCAAAACACTTACCAGAATTCATGCTCTCAGCGGGTTTAGCAGCAATCACACTTGTTTCTCCTGTTTCTTCCTCTAACCAAAACTCCCTTTCCTCTGTTGGAATCTTGAACAAAGCCTTGAGCCTTTTATTCGTGTCCTTCCTGAACTTTATCAAATCCTCAAACACAACTGGTAAAAAACAAACCACATCAAAATGAATCGTTTGCAAAAAGAAGTTTTATCCTACAGATCTCCTACCCTTATGAACCCATTTAGTAGGCAAGCTCATCCCATCAGGAATAGAATCCCGACGAACGAAAAAGAAGTGTTTTTTTCCAATCAGGGTCACTACCAGACACCTTGGGAACCATGTAAAGACGGCTGGATTTGGATTGAAGGCAATAGCGAAAGGATCCATGGGTTCGAAGGTTATAAGTTGCGGCAATCTCAGGCACACCTATGGATAATCCACGGGTTTTGTTCAGACGATCTACCGTTGCCAAAACCCTCCACACCATTGGTATGACTTGTGAATACGAAAATCCAGTCACATCAAAGAACTCTTGTACGAGCGGGGAAAACGGATATGAAAGGCCAATCGAAAAAGGGTAATAGAAAAAACAGGTCCAGGTCTTAGAAGAAAAGTCGGCCTTAACTTTGGGATCGTATGGCCTAATGACGGTTTCGGCAGGTAGTAGACCTGATTCTCTCAGAAACCTAATGTCTAAATCGTTGAAAAGGCACTGATCTTCGTCGGTCGCCGGAATAAGAGCTTGGTCGACAAAATCATCTGAGGTTGCGAAAGAAAAAGGATTGGGCGCACGAGGGGTTCTTTTCCTCATCTTTCGTGTGGATCGAAAGAAAAACTTCAAGAAATTAAGAAGATGAGAGATGAGAACTAACCTGATTGTGAGTCGGTGGAAGAGGATTATGGTGTAGAAGATAAAGAATGCTTTAATTATAACCTAGAGGAACGGTTGTAGAGTCTCCTCGATTCCCGCGCACGTCATTTCACATATCAGAGATATTATTGATTTTGAAATTCAAAATTTTTACAGCTGTCACGCAGTAAAAATTGGGGGCAATTGTTGGGTGTGGATTTTTATCCTCGGAATTGAGCCTAACTTAAGGATGTTGACTTGAGCTGCTATTCAGAGGAAGGTACGTTGACTAATTCAATTGTCCTATATTATCTAACTATTTTGCAGATAAGAGCACGTGTTAAATATGTTTATAAGAACGTGGATTGCAACGGAATGCTACTTGGACTTCGTCAACAAACAACGTGGGCAGCAACGACTTGTTGAAGAAGTAGTCTAGGGTTTCCGGAATAATCGGAATAACAGTTGTAAATCTCTTATTATATATTGAGCTGATAGAATCGATAGAAACACACATAACTCACTTACTTAGCTGCTAGCACTCATTGTATCACTTAGTTCACGATTACTAATCAGTTCCAACCTTTGTAATCACCGGTTTTTGTTATTAATAATACCGACGGTGATAGTTTTCACCGTCCGGGGGTTTTTTGTGCCGGAGATCATAATAATCAAGCGTATTTCGACCAAAAGTTAAGTTCATAATCTTTAACCGAAGAGATTCGACTAAGAATTACGTTGTAAACTCTTGACCGAAACAAAGATTATCATAACCAAGGGCTTTTTCCCTCGTAATCATATCTTTGTTTTCGATCTTACAACCATTAACCACTTCACCTCACGCACTAATGTGATCAAGAATTGCTTTGTCAATTTTTGACCGAAACAAATACAATAATGCATAATCAACCCAAGTCTAGAATATTGAATTAGTTGATCTTCTAAAATGGAACCATACTTCGACCCTTAAAAGTTAGTGCAATTTTTAGAATTGTTTGCCAATGGAAGATTTTATGGGCATTCTTCACATGCTTGGGTTTTGCGTTGTTGTTAGGTAGTGCGGACCTATAAATAAAGTAGCATGAATTCTCTTGGAGATGTTCTTCAAACTTAGGAAAGTAAGGTTTGAACACGCTTACTTGGATCTTCATTCCCTGAAAGTTTAACCTAATTGTGATAGATGAAAATTAAATAAATAAAAAATGATGTTAAATATTTTATATTTAGCTCCTCATCATTAAAATCATTTCAATTTACCAAATTTCGTTAGCACATTTGTTGTTTGGTTTTATCTGTTGTCTCTCAATTTAATCAAAAGTTTTTTTTGACTCCATTATGTATTAGAGACATTAATAGAAAAATTAATTACATAATTTGTTGTGTATGGTAATTAATAAAATGTTACAAAATATGATGCTCAATGCAGGAAAACATAAAAACATACTTGGATGGTAAAAACGTTTTACCAAAAGATGCAGGAGAGTTAATCCTATATGTTTTTATCATCATGTTATGGTATTTATTATAAAATTATAGAATTATGAATCATTTAATGAGTTAATCGGTAATTTGGAAACAGAACAATTATTTTGAGTATGAATCAATCAATTTATTTTTAAAGGATTACAAGTAATTTAAAAAAAATATCCTTAATTTGACTAAAATGTCAAAAATATACAATTAACATAAACACTTGAAATTTAAAATTCAAACATAATATGATGTGTAATTAGCAATATTTAAATCTTTGTTGAATCGTTTTAATTTAGAGAAGTATAATTATAGCGTAAATTACAGAAATAACATAATTATGAGTTTATGTTTAAATAAGTAAGATATATTGTATGTTTAAATTAGTTGACTCTAATTAATTAGTATAATGTCAAAATATTAAATTATAATAGCTATTTATATATGGTATATATTCTGTTAATTGGGTCAGGTATGGATATGAACCAAGTTTGTAAAATGAGTATGGTGAGAGGCGGGAAATTAAGAGAAATGGTGGGTTAGATAGAGAACACGTGACATAAGAAAACTTTTATTTATTAATTAATATAAATATAGATTTCTTATTTGGACTTTTCTATAATCAACCATTATAAATGAGTTTTCATAACAACTACGTTGGCATTTGTTCCATTTTGCTATAATATTTGAAATCACTGTCTTGTGAAACATATAAACCGCAAAATAATAGAAAAGACTATTTTTTAACGATAACATTGATGCATGTATAACATAATTAACAGGGATATTGGTTTTAAATATTTTTAAATTTGATCCATTGGTAGATAGCACTTTCAACTTACGAATTGTTTCTCAACACTTTCAATTTTTAACATATTTTCTCCTGTCACTCCCGGAGTAACTAGATACTAACTTCGGAAAATGACATTTTCTACTCCGAACACTAACGAAGTTCGGAAAATGACATTTTCTACTCCGAACACTAACGAAGTTAGTGTCTCGTTACTCCGGGAGTGACAAAAAGAAAATATGTTAAAAATTACGAAATTCGTAAGTTGAAAGTGCTATCTATTAATTGGTCAAAATTGGGAGTATTGAAAACGAATATTCCTAATTAATATACAACAATATGAAAAAAATTTATGCAAAATAAATGACGCTGGACAAGGGTAAAAGGGATTACATACATAAACATATAATTGTTTCTTTTGTATGTTATTATCAACTGCACATCTTAATAGTGCATCTTTGGTTAGAGAATTGTGGCTCTAGAAAATGACGATGGTGCGTCTTAAAGTCAACATCTAAAGTGAACAATTATACTTCTTTAGCTAGACCGTATTGTGTCTTTAACCGGTCAATGGTGCGTCTGAAAATGAATAACGTCCAGGGGCGCAACTCAAGAGGGACCCGGGTGGCCTCGGTCACCTCCGTTTTTTCTGTTAGTAAAGCAAATTTTCATGATTTCGTCCAAAAAATTTATAGGTATTGAGTCCGGTCACCTTCGTGTAAAGCTATTGGTCACCCCTGCTCTTTATTTTTTTTTTAATAAAATTCCAACGTTTGATTTTTTTTCTACAATCGGATAATAATCGGTCAAAAATAGGTATAGATTTGGATGACAATTGGTCAAAATTAGACCAAATCAGTCAAGTGGAATGAGTTCTTACCTCAATTCGGACCAAAATTGAACTTGATTTGAGGCTAGGGTTTGTGTCGTAGTGCTCTTTGTGACGAACGGAGACGTCACTGAATATTGAAGGTTGAAGAAAGTAGGTAAAGAAACATGTTTATTTACATCTAACCCCTCTAACTTTGTTAGTTAATTTAAAACAAGTTTACGCAAAGTTACTTCAAACTCCTTCAACTTCTAATTTTATGTATAAAAGGTATAAATTCAACTTTATATATATATATATGTAAAATTATACATAAAAAGTATTATGCGATTAATTCGTAGTCGGTATCCACCACACAACTAGCACCTAAAATTTCAATAACCATGATTGTAAGAATAGTCATTTTATTGAATGAAGAAAAATTAAATAATTAGACTTTATATTGTTTGACCTGACCCGACCCGAACCGAAAGTACAGACCCAAAAATTTTTTGGTCCGTGATTTCGGTCACTCCTATGAAATTGCTCAAGCTTCGCTGCTGATAACGTCACGTCTAAAGCGATATAGTGTTGCATAATAATTAGACAAAGTTGCATGTTAGAAATTAAAATTGTGTGTTTATATTACAGATAATAGAAATATTCGTTTTGAGATACCACACTGTAGGGGTATGGTACTAAACCCGGTTACGACCTTAATTTATTATGTTTGGCTTATTTTATTATATGGACTAATACAATATTATTGGGCTGAGGGGGTTTTGTGGAGGTAACCCTAACTGGGCTAGGCCCATTAGGGTACCATGATGGTGGCCATGAGGCTCCCTATATAAGGAGGTCTCCACCTCCTTATTAAGGTTGTTCTCAATAAGAGCCACCACCATAACCATTTTTGTGTCTAAAAACAAGAGATCCTCGAGATTTCTTAGCAGTCACCTCCACACCCCCAAAAACCATTGCAGATCTGAGCGGAGGAGAGCGAGATTTGGTTACATCATCCCGTAGAAGACGATCCGAACTATGCCTGGTACGTTTCGTGTTTCTTCATTGGCGCCATCCGTGGGACCACATCGAAAACGAGCCGCATCTTTGACTCTCCTTTTTTGACTTCTAGATCTGCTTTTTGGAAGAACGAGAGGGTGAAATAAATCTGAAAACCTTTTCAGATCTGATAATTTTTCAGAAAAAGCTACCAAATTCGGACAATAATGCTCCGGATCTGTGACGGTTTTAATTAGATCTGACTGTGACGTCCAGATCTACTTTATTTCGGTGGCCAAAAATTCTCACGGTGCAAGATTTGCATTTTTTCCGGCAATACAGCCAAGATCCGGCGCAAAAATCTTCATATACGAGTTCATAATGCAAAAAATGAGCTTTTAGATCTGCTACCTTACAAAAAAAAAAGGATGGTGGTTGTTTCATTTTCTGTGCAATTTTGTCACGTAAAAGGGGACATTACATGACATGTGGGTCCCAGCTTCAATTGTCATGTCATCCAGGGATGTCTTATACAAATCTCGTCAGAACAGTGCTGGCCAGATAGACTCCGCCTCCTTCTTCTATTCAGCTCCGTCGGGGCTGTCTCCGCCATCAAGGCGCCATACATGTGCGCCGCCGCGGATCTGCACCGCGCGGCCATCCATGAGCCCTGGCGTGAATCAACACCGCGCGTCATTGCGGACCTTATAAGCGCTCTGGCTTTCCAACACCACCACTGTGACGTCCATTCCGCGCCCATAAGCAACAGTGCGCCATCATGCATGCGCACAGTCGAACACCCCGATACAATATATGAGCGCCACCGCAGATCGTCGCCGCGTCACCATGCATGCGCGTCACCACGGAAGAACAACGCAACACGCATGTCTGCCACCGCGGGTCGATACACCGCCACCACGCGTGCGCCACCGCGGTTCGATACACCGCCACCACGCGTGCGCCACCGCGGTTCGATACACCGCCACCACGCGTGCGCCACCGCGGTTCGATACACCGCCACCACGCGTGCGCCACCGCCATGCATGCACACCGTCACGGATCAACATTCCGCCACCATTCATTCGCGCCACCTTGAGGCAACATCGGGCCGCCATAAAAGCAGCAGCGCGTCGCCGCTGATCACGATGCGCCGTCGCGGTCCAATACTCCGCCACCATGCATGCACACCGTCGGGGATCAACATTCCGCCACCATTCATTCGCGCCACCTTGAGGCAACAGCGCGCCGCCATGAATCAGCAGCGCGTCGCCGCGGATCACGATGCGCCGTCGCGGGTCAATACTCCGCCACCATACATGCGCACAGTCGCGGATTAACATTCCGTCAACATTCATGCGCGCCACGACAAGTGAACCTCGCTACCGCGTAATGTCATTGCGCCACCACGCGTACACGCCACCGCGGATAACCATCTGGCCGCCATGGTGCATGCCACCATGCATGAGTTCCACTACTATGAAGCAGCAGCGCACCATCACGCATGCGCGCTGGCGCCGAGCACCGCACCACCGCGATCCAACACCTCGCCACCGTACATGCGCATCGCTAAACAACACACCGCCATCATACTTGCGGATCACCACTACGCAATCACGTCACAAAAGAACACTGCGCCACATGCGTGGGCGCCGTCGCGGAACAACACCGCGTCATTATGGATGGGCGCCTCCAAAAATTTGGTTTCTTTCATCCGCATCACTGTTCAAGTGGGAAGACATGAAGGCCGCCATCACGAAGACCACCATGCTTGTTATTTGTAATCCGTTCACGGCGTGTCAACCGCTTTCTCATGCGCGTAGGCGGACAAAAACAGGCACGGCGGATTAACACCCGCCACCGCGGATCACATACACACTAGCATACCAACAGCGCCATTGTAACGCAACAGCGCCACTATAGCAGGGTGGAATACAAGCCACGTCGCATGCGCCCCACCGCGGATCAACATTCTGCCACCGCAGTCGTAGATCAACCCTTCCGCCACTCTACACACGCACCGCCATGATGCTTGCGCGCAGTCGCGTATCACATTCCACCAACTTGATCCGGTGGGTAAAACTCCGCCGTCGCGGAATGCATGCGACCTTCTTGAAGTTCAACGCTAACTCCGGCAATTACGAACTCCATGCAACCATCCCAAATGTTCAAAATGGTGGCAGGAACGTGCAGAGGCAAAAAGATTTAAAAGAGGAAGGAATTATTTCCAATTTTTCATAACAGCCCCTCATCCGCCCATGTGATTAAAACTTTATTAACAAGTTTATTATTACAAGTTCAATGCTCCTAACATTATTTAGCAGCAATGAACTGGGGGACTATCGTGGTATACCACCACTACATTATCGCGATGGAAGACATCCGAATCTTAGGTCGGGAGCCTAATAATATCCCACATGGCCACGTGCCAAACATAAAGGTCGGGAGCCTAATAATGTCCCACATGGCCACGCGCCAAACATAAAGGTCGGGAGCCTAATAATGTCCCACATGGCCACGCGCCAAACATAAAGGGCGGGAGCCTAATAATGTCCCACATGGCCACGCGCCAAACATAAAGGTCGGGAGCCTAATAATCGTGGCCAAACATAAAGGTCGGGAGCCTAATAATATCCCAAACGGCCACGCGCCAAACATAAAGGTCGGGAGCCTAATAATATCCCACATGGCCACGCGCCAAACATAAAGGTCGGGAGCCTAATAATATCCCAAACGGTCACGCGCCAAACATAAGGGTCGGGAGCCTAATAATATCCCACATGGCCACGCGCCAAACATAAGGGTCGGGAGCCTAATAATATCCCACATGGCCACGCGCCAAACATAAGGGTCGGGAGCCTAATAATATCCCACATGGTCACGCGCCAAACATTAAGGTCGGGAGCCTAATAATATCCCAAACGGCCACGCGCCAACGTAGGTTGGGCACACCTCATAATTTGCCCGAGGATGGGAACCTTGTAATACATCCACTTTTAGTTGATATGTTTTTCCAGGTTCGGCTACGAGTCGCACAAGCACCTATGACATTATTATTATTATCTGGCCGTTTGTACCTCCATTATTATTTTGAAGACAAGCCGGGATAGTCATCCTGCGTAGAAGAGGCCCTTGTGGGCCAATCATTATCATCATATTATAGCTCATAAGCCGCAACTCGCGCATGCTTCATTATTTTATAGCTCGTAAGTCGCCTCGCGCGCAAGCTTCATTATTTTTATAGCTCGTAAGCTGCCTCGCGCGCAAGTTGCATTACATTATTATCGAGATGCGCACTCTATCTTTTATCAGGCCCCGCGCCACTATTGTTATGATGCGTGCTATATCTTATCATGCCAGTGCACCATTATTATCATAAGGATCACAACATGTCACCATCATGGAGAAAACCTCTCAAAACTCAAAGACAATAAAGACAAGGCCGAAGAAAGGGGAAAAAACCGCCTCATATCCTAACACACCTTATGAAGTCCAGCGCTCCACCTAAACGCTTGCACGCCTAGGAGCAACACTGGACTTGGGGGGCTTGTAGGGGTATGGTACTAAACCCGGTTTACGACCTTAATTTATTATGTTTGGCTTATTTTATTATATGGACTAATACAATATTATTGGGCTGAGGGGGTTTTGTGGAGGTAACCCTAACTGGGCTAGGCCCATTAGGGTACCATGATGGTGGCCATGAGGCTCCCTATATAAGGAGGTCTCCACCTCCTTATTAAGGTTGTTCTCAATAAGAGCCACCACCATAACCATTTTTGTGTCTAAAAACAAGAGATCCTCGAGATTTCTTAGCAGTCACCTCCACACCCTCAAAAACCATTCAGATCTGAGCGGAGGAGAGCGAGATTTGGTTACATCATCCCGTAGAAGACGATCCGAACTATGCCTGGTACGTTTCGTGTTTCTTCACACACCTACATGAGCAACGCCAAAAACTCAATTATAGATTTCTCAATTTGCAAATGATATGCTTCGGGCGTTGTGAAAAAAAAACACAAGAAAATTCGATGAATTTGACGTTAAATAAACAAATGTTAACATATCAACGGGCACCAAACAACTAAGAATCAATATGAGAAACACCCAAGCAATATCACTGAATGACACTTAAAATGTTGTTAAAGAAATGGTGATTGGGTCGATCAAGTCACTTTAGTGGTGAAAGTTAAGAATGGTTTTTCTCATTAAAGACATTATGTTAGAAAATGTTTCGATGGCACTTCGACAAGACATTCTTCTTAAACACGTCTTTATACAGACAATGGTTTTATTGAAATCCTTTTTAACACTTTTGCCTCATTATTTATTGAGTAAAGTTGTTTAATTTGAGTTTTTGAAATTAGGTATGTGCATTTGAAAAATGTTAAATCACTATCATGTTGTATTGTTTTTATAAAACTTTACCATACAGAGGCTTTTTCTATTTCTCATGTATGGCATCGGCAAACTGAATCAAGAATGAATGATTAAGTGATATGAATGTCTTAAATAAACATTAATAACATGTCTTAACAAATATTATGTATTGGGTTAGTGATAGGAGACTTGATTCTTCGGTGGAAACTCAAGTTCGATCCCTACTTGTATTATTTTTGGTGGATTATGACAGTGAAGAATTTGAGCTAGGCCTTGCGAGACTGTCAATTCAAATCCCGAGCCCACCTGAGTTTTCGTTCCATCGTGTGTTACGCTAGAGAGTTATGCTCTTGTGGCGGTAGAACGACTGTCTAGTGTCAGCCGATAGTATGGTTTCTCGGGAAACACTCATGCCAAACTTTGAAGCCTGCTTCAACTCGACCAAGACAACATAGTATTAACAGATTATTAAAAAGAATGCGAATTTCCAAAAAAAAAGTAGTCATTAAAAAATGTATTAATTTTTAATAGATAAATAGAAATATAATTTAAAAAAAAAAATCTAGAGAATACTATATTTCTTTTTTTCTATTTTTTTTTTTTGGTATAAAAACACCACCCTAAAATATGGTTGTTGAAATTAAATCTGTGTGGCTGTGAAGTTTTGAAACCCTAAAACTCATTTTACCTTTTTAACCCATCCATACTCCTCCGTCCGCCGGCGAAAGCAACAACTTCCGACCAATCCGATCTAAGGTAATCTATACATATACATATAGATAGCGTAATATATGATTTTGTATTGTCTATAACTAGAGGCGTAATCTCTTCCCTTACAGATCACAATAATATTTAAGGCTACTGCACCCGCTGACTTCTAATGGCGGTATGTTACATTGTTACTTTAGTTTATTATTTCATTTTCTTTTTTCTCATTTTATTCGTCTACTTGTTGATGTGAATCTTAGATTGAAAAACTTTTTAAAGATGAAGCTACTGAAGAGAAGGGTGAACGTGCTCGTATGGTGAGCCTTTTAAGACCCTTGAAACCTATCATAAATCTTATATTTTTGTTGCTCAGTTTTATATACTTATTTATTGGATGTGAATTGTCTTCATTGTTCAGGCATCTTTTGTTGGAGCCATGGCAATTGCTGACTTGGTCAAAACAACTTTAGGCCCTAAAGGAATGGTCTGTTTTGTTATTTATATGTTATTCGGCTTATTGTTTTGATCTGCATTTTTGTCTAATTATACATCTTTTATTTTATCTTTCTTGCAGGATAAGATATTGCAGTCTACTGGTAGGGGACACAGTGTCACTGTCACTAACGATGGTGCCACTATCTTAAAGTCCCTTCATATTGACAACCCTGCTGCCAAGGTTCTTATTGGTATCCTTTGAATGATATTAATAATAGTAGCGTTGTGTTTCATAGTTATCATATTATCTTTTGCCACTGCCATTAGATCATTTTCATCGTTTTACATATAAGAAACCTTTTATTTGTGAGTTAAGTTTTAATATCATTACTAAAGTTTAGCCAAGTTTGTCAAGTTTCTTAATTTGAAAATTAGACATCTCAAAGGTTCAAGATGATGAAGTTGGTGACGGGACTACTTCAGTTGTAGTTTTGGCTGGTGAACTTTTGAGGGAAGCTGAAAAGTTAGTAGGATCAAAAATTCATCCAATGACAATAATTTCAGGTTTCTTTTCTGCCATTATTCTTCTTGTGTGTTGTGTTTGGTTTTATATCAATGGAAGTTTTCAAAATTGTTTATTTTAAATAAGGGGTGTCAATTGTGTCCGGTTGTAGGTTGGCAGTTTGAAGTGTTCATATCGAATATGACCCATATTTTCACTCATGTTGAAAAACATTAATCCTAACCCGGACACGACCCATTTAATCTTTTTTGTAAACATTTTAAATGGGTTGGCACTTGGCAGGTAATAATCAAGTTGTAAACCTGTTAAGCGTATTGATGGATTGTAAAAAGTGGGTTAAATGGGTCTTAAACGGGTTGGCGGGCTGACCTTTTTTAACTAAATTGTTCAAACAGGTCAACTTGAACACGATTTGTTTTTTTAAACTGGTTGGGTATACCTATTCAAAACTTGATTATTTTCATGTTGTGTATGAAGTTGACATCCCTTTTTATATTAATGTTCAGTAAATGTTTGGTCATATTTCAGGTTACCGGATGGCTGCTGACTGTGCTCGCAAAGCATTGCTGGACAGGGTTAAGGATAACAAGGATGATGCAGGTTGTTATTACTGACATCAGTTTTACAATTTCACCGTATTTTATTGTGATTGTGCATTTGTAGTTATATTTTGGTCATTTGTAGTATTTAAAAATCTGGAAATATTTAGCTTCATTTTAAAGTTAATTGCTTCTATAAGCAGGGATTCAGTATCCTTTTTGTACGCCAGGCATATTTTATTTAAATTTATTAATATTATTTTCTTAATGTATGCAGAAAAATTCAGGTCAGATTTGATGAAGATTGCTATGACCACTTTGAGCTCAAAAATTCTCTCTCAAGACAAGGAACATTTTGCAAAATTAGCTGTTGACGCTGTTTTGAGGCTAAAAGTGAGTTTTTTTTTGCTACAAGTGAATAATGTTTTTATGACTTAAATAGGCATAGAAATTTATATCTGAAAATTTGTTGTGTGTGTTAGGGAAGCACAAACTTGGAATCCATCCAAATTATCAAGAAAGCTGGAGGGTCACTAAAAGATTCTTTTTTGGATGAGGGGTAGGTCAAATAACCTTATTTAGACCTTTAATTGAACTGGACTTTTAGTGAACAGTTCTTGAATCGTTTGGCGGGAAGTTTGTTTATGTTCATTTAATTAAGCAAACGAACATGAACACATTTTTTTGTTCATTTATGATTGTGAATGTTTGTTCATTTAAATTTGTTGGTGCTCATTAGTTTATGTTTTTTTAAGTTTGTTATTTACCTTTGTTAATATATTCATTAAAAGTTTTTGTGCCCACTACAACTTAGTCTAGTTTTATTGACTTTTTAAGCCCAGAGCATTGTTCTTGTTTATTTTATTAGTTTTAGCGTAGTCATGTTCGTTCATGTTCACGTTTGTGAACCATTCGTTTAAACCATTAATGAACAAACACAACATGCTCAAACCGTGTTTGTTTAACTGCTCAGGCTTGATCTGATTTCTAATTAAAGATAAATGAACAGTCACGGACATGCTCTGTTCGTGTTTGTTCGGTGTGTATGGAAACCTAGTCTTATTCTTAATTCTCATTTTCATGATAACTGATTAACATCACATTTTACCCAGATTTATTCTAGACAAAAAGATTGGCCTTGGGCAACCAAAACGCATAGAAAACGCAAACATTTTGGTTGCAAACACAGCAATGGACACAGATAAAGTAAAAATATACGGAGCACGCGTTCGAGTAGATTCAATGGCCAAAGTTGCCCAAATTGAAGGGGCGGAAAAGGAAAAAATGAGAGAAAAAGTTCAAAAGATAATCGGTCACGGGATCAACTGCTTTGTTAACCGACAGTTAATCTACAATTTTCCTGAAGAATTGTTTGCTGATGCTGGCATTCTTGCAATTGAGCATGCTGATTTTGATGGTATTGAACGCCTCGCATTAGTTACTGGTGGTGAAATCGCTTCAACTTTTGATAATCCCGAATCGGTTAAACTTGGACACTGCAAACTCATTGAGGAAATTATGATTGGTGAGGATAAATTGATCCACTTTTCGGGTGTTGAAATGGGACAAGCGTGTACTATTGTTTTGAGAGGTGCAAGGTATGCCTTATTTATAATCTTAAATTTACTTTTCTCATGTTTTAATAAGCTAAATTTTCAAAACATACTAATTAATTTGAATATTTGTGAGGTACTGATAATTTTGAACGTGTACTATGGTATTGTAATATATGTGAGTATTCCAAAAATTGTGACAATTGTGATATACTAATTGATAAATTACTATATTTAGTTTTTATATATTTTCAGGTATTTATATTGAAGTATAACAATGTTATTTTCGTTAACTTTAAAAGTATGTTTTCCAATAAATTGTTTTGTAGTGTTTCGTAGTTGGTGTTTTTAAGCTAGTTTTCAATATATTATTCTAAAAATTCTGAATTGAATAACAAGATGCTAATAGATAAAATTTCATAGTAATTATTAATTTATAAAGAATTCATATTGAGCTATCACAATGTATTTTTCAGTAAGTTATTTCATAAATATTATTTATAGGTTATCTTATATAGTTTATTTTTGTTACCATTCTGTTAACAAAAATAACAGAACTATTTCTTTGACCCTAGATAAGCTTTGTTAAAGCATTAATTTTTCAATAAATTAATTTATAATTATTTATGTAAGGTTGAATTTTTTGCATTGTTAACTATGAAAATATTGGTAAAAGGAGGGGTAAATGTGCCATTTTATTCTCTATTAAAGAATCTATTTTGTTGCAGCAGATTTGAAACTAATTTAAGCAAAACTAGTTATTTGATCTCTAGATGAGTGGTGATCATAATCTGAATTACTTTATTCTAACACTAGAAACTGTTTATTTGCATGTAAAGTTGTAATAATCAGTTATGCAGTCTTCCTCTAGAATCAAGAACCGTTTGCTGTTATGATCTAACTAACTTTTATATTTGTTGCAGTTTTCATGTTCTAGATGAAGCAGAAAGATCCTTGCATGATGCTTTGTGTGTTCTATCTCAAACAGTAAATGACAGCAGGGTTCTCCTAGGTGGTGGATGGCCCGAGATGGTGATGGCAAAGGCAGTTGATGAGCTGGCACGCAAGACACCTGGCAAAAAATCTCACGCCATTGAAGCTTTCGCACGTGCTCTCATTGCAATTCCAATCACCATTGCTGACAATGCTGGTTTAGACAGTGCTGAGTTAGTTGCTCAACTTCGGGCTGAGCACCACAAAGAAAACAGCAATGCAGGCATTGATGTCATCACTGGCTATGTAAGTTGTTTATTATATGTAATTTTATGGTTATATTGGTGGGAATTTGGTTTGTATTGGCACTCATTATAGCAACCGGAAGAGACCAAAAAAATAAGAGTTTTGATATGGTTAAAAGGATATAAGCATGTGTTTTACATCGATTGAAATCTATAAAAACGAATACGGGTACTGGTTTTGAATTTTTGATGATATCGATACCAGTGCTTTGAAAACCATAAAACGAATACATGTACCTGTTTTGAAGTTTTTAAATTATTGATACCGGTACTGATGTTTGGTTGGAATTGATTCATCATGGTGCGGGCACTCGTATATCTTACAATACCAAAACATACTCTATTTTGAAAATGTTGAGAAAAAAATTAAACACAGTTGCGTATTCAGTTTTCTTTTTGTATATGTTTTTTTCTTTTAAAAAATTATCGAACACAAGGTGTATATAACACATGTTGATACTGGATTCGATAATACAAATACTGATGCTGTTTGGTCGGCATCAGTTCTGTTCCTCATGGTACTGGTACGGTATCGTCACTCGCA
This sequence comes from Bidens hawaiensis, assembly GCF_021521415.1. Classification (NCBI taxonomy): domain Eukaryota; kingdom Viridiplantae; phylum Streptophyta; class Magnoliopsida; order Asterales; family Asteraceae; genus Bidens; species Bidens hawaiensis. Next base: position 60,377 of record NW_027496131.1, read on the forward strand.
TAGCTTATGATACCAAAAATACTGTAATTTGTATACGACTGCATTTTCAACAAGTTTTTATGCCTGCGGCATGTCGAGAAAACAATATAGTACAATTGCGTATACAGCTCTCTTTAAAAAGTTTACAAAAATTTAGTAAAAAATTTAAATTGGTTAAAGGTGTATATTATATATATCGCACAAGGGGTGAAACTGAAACTTAAAAAAAGCTTTTACATTGCGGATTGATATACAATAATGTACACATCTTTCGTGTCCAATTTATAGGGTAAATTTGACATTTAGCTATTATGCACTATCTAAGAAGATATCTAATTTTTTTAAACGACAAATTTTGTCATCTGAAACACTTGGTCCCAAGTCCCAACTCCTTGGTGTCATATGATGGAGTTTAAAAAATGCAAATTCAAACATATCTTAATTAGAAAATGGTATTTTAATGGTGTTTGGTTACAGGTTGGAGATATGTCGGAGCTTGGAATATCAGAAGCATTTAAGGTGAAGCAGGCGGTATTGCTTTCTGCCACCGAGGCTGCAGAAATGATTCTGAGGGTCGATGAAATTATCACGTGTGCACCAAGGAGGAGGGAAGATAGAATGTAGTTGATCTTGGCTCATTGGTTGTGCCCCGTGGTTTCTGACATCGGGTGTACTACCTAAAGTTTAGTTTTGAGTTTTGTTTGATGGTGTGGTGTTGCAATGCTGAATTACGTTGTTTGTTTTTCTTTTATGTTTTGTTCGACTTTGAAGGGGGACTAAATCTTGAACTATTCTTTTGTTTCCAATTTAGGTCTTATTGTAACATGCAGTGTTTCATTATCAAACTGGGTCTGTTTAACCAATCATCAGTGATTATTGGTCATCAGTAGCAAGTTAATTTGTTAGTAACTACGGATCAGTAACAAAACTATGAGCGGTGGTAGCCGTATTTCAGAGTTCCTTGAAGGCAACTTAGAACTTTTGGGTTATTAAAGAAGAAACATGCATTCTCGTCTCGATATCTTTCTGTGTTGTTGGATTACAGAATATGGTTAGTACATGATTCAGAAAGCTATCGATCAATTGAGAAACATGATACCTGCAAAGAATACCATCCTATGCGGTCATTCAACAAACCCCATCACGGGTGGTCTAATACCTAAATAATATCGCTGTTAACTTGTCAGTAAAATAGTCTTAATTTGTAACAAGGACTAATAAGTGTTGAAATTAGTATTTCATATGGAAGACACAAGCATCCTTACTATTTAAGATAAGTTCTATCTACTGCATCAAATATGCCCTATCCTTTATTAAGTCAAACCCTATCATCAAATATCTAAGCTAAATTTTCAAACACCCCCAAACAATCTTCAGCCCCTATGATACTCAAGCAAGACACCCCTTTTTCAATTTCCATAAGCAAGTGAATCGGCTGCACCGTAACATCACCTTTGAAGAATCGGAAAGTCACGGTCGGGACATGGTCCAAATTTAAATCCTTGTAGCATATCGAATACGCTAGCGGCCTGGTCACCATCTTACCACCTATGGCACTGGTTACACTAGGGAAAAAGCGAGTATACATGTCCGCTGGGAGATAAGTCAACGCAGTCCCAAAATCTACATTCATGTTACAGGGCCGGCTCAATGTTTTTGGAGACCTAAAGCTTACTAAATTGTTGGGACCTTTTTCAAAATGATTTGATATAAACCCTCCTCCTTTACACGAGCTTGAGACCAACAATAATAAAACAAAAAGCTTATAGTTTGCGTAGTTAATTTTTTTTTTGGTTATTATTATTATTAATTATGTGTATAAATAACTTACACAAAACTTACTTTTCTTGCTTTACTTGATGCAAATTGTTTAATCAAATTCATAATCAAGTTCTTCCAAATAATCTTTCTCAATAGATAAAATACCATTTAATCTTTCTTGCGACATCGTAGATCTTAAGTAATTCTTAAGTAGTTTTTACTTCGAAAAGCTATGTTCAGTTGAAGCAACAGTTACGGGAATAGTTAACATAATTCTATAGGCAACATATGCATTTGGAAAATAATTTAAAGTTTTAATATAACCTTGGTTTAAAAAGGTGCGCCTCAGGCGCGCGAGGCGTTTTTGAAAACGCCTTATTTTAGGTGAGACGCTAAAATACATGAGGCGCCCTAAGGCGCGCATTTAGCTGGCAAGACGTGAGGCGCTTGAGGCAGCCCCTCATGTGATTCAGTCCAAATTAGATTGAAAATGTAGTTGTTTGGGCCATCTGCTTAAAATAATAACATTGGGGCTCATCTATAAAACATTACCCAACCGCATTATATATATTTATCACTCTATTTAATTCAAACCACTCTTTAATTTTCATATTCAAAGTTTATCTTATCCAAATATCAACCTTCTAGTAAAATATGTTTAGTTTTACAAATATGTTTTATCTTTATGATTGATTTTCAAGTAAAATATGTCATGTGTAATTAATTTTTAGTATTTTTAAATAAGAACGCCTCACATACGTGAAGCTCTCGCTTCGCGCCTAGCGCTTAGCGCTTCGGGTTTTTGAACCAAAACGCCTCGCCTCGCCTAACGCTTTTTTAAACCAAGAATATAACTTAATATATTAATAGGCGTGCCAGATTCTATATGTATAATATATCTTAACATTTTTAGTTCTTGAAATAAATCTAAACCATCAATATCTAACTTCTCATCATGTTTCAATAAACTTTTTTTTATGATAACGAGAAAAACGATGGAAACATTTTTGTGTTTTTATATTATTTGTTATTTTATTAAATTTTGAGTTATGATTTTTTTATTTATTTATTTTTAATTTTTGTTAAATGATTTTTTTGTGTGGCTACAAATTCTTCTCACCATCTCAATTTTGTGGACAAAGCACACCATATTGTAGGACTGTATAATATCTGTATCTTGATTTCTTTTAAGCAAAACAAACAATATTAGTGGGTCTCGTATCCTAATTTGGCGTGAGGCCAATAACGTCACAAATGAGTGGTTCGTATGTTAACAATTGGGAACGGGGTTAAAGGTGACAAAATGATCCATACTATCATAAACATTTTTAATAAATTAATTTGTATTTATTATTATTTTTTTGAGAAAATGGGGCCTCAAAAATAGTGGAGGCCTAAAGCTTGGGCTTGGGCTCCATATAATATCCAGCCGGTCCTGTCATGTTACCATATTCAATAATATGATCTAGATTGCCCGAAAACCTTTGGTTGTATGACGAGTTCTGGTTTCTAACCAACACATCCATCATATACGAATCTTTCTTTATATGGGGAGTGAAAAAGCCTGTTGGCCCTGAGATGGTAGCACGATCACCAAAATGGATTTTGCTTGTCTGGTTCAAGCCCTTATGGATATGCGAGACTAAACAATACGAACACTTTCCATGAATAATTGGTTTTAACTGACTAACTAGAGAAAAGGAGTCGTTGGCGAGACCAATAATTCCACTTACATTCTGATAACCATTATTAAAATCACTACACCCAAACAAAAGGTGTCCGTAGCAAGAACACCTTTTGTGTAGATATTATTCTCAAACCAATATTCATAATGACAAATATTTTTGTCGCTTGGCGATCCGTTAGAGCTTGACAATATTTTGTGTGGTAAGGTTGTGGTCGATAAGTGGACGAAGAAGCGGTACGAAAAAAGAAAGATCGGGTTGCTTGTGACATTTCTTGCATGGTTCACATTGGACCCATGCAAGGTTGGACACAACGTTAAGAACCCCAAAAATCTCTACCAGTGGTGTTCCGATTTGATTTTTCATTATAAAGTCTCCAGCAGGATTATAACTATACATATCTGCATCTTTCTTTGAAGCAGAAGCGGGTGACAAGGCCGGCCAAGGGAGTGTGTGAGCCACACCTTCGACCGGAGCACGCAATTTTCGGGGGCCAAAACTTTTATATTGTATATATATATTTTTCAGTAAAAGATCCCGAGTCAATCGAAGTCATCAATCAGTCGATTCGATCGTTACTTTTGGTGTTTAAAACTCGTCGGAAAATACATTCACCGGAAAACTTTAGCCATTAATCAAGCTTAAAACATACCCATGCTCTTTATTTCATAATTAAACCTATTATTTACATATTCACTCCTTTTATTTTTGCTTTAGTTATACTTTACTCTAAACTTAATAACTTTAATTTCAACAACATACCAAATCCTTTAAACAAGTTCAAAAAATTAAGTTTATATTAAATAACTATATTAATTCTCATAAATTTTGTATTAATGAATCATATAAGCATTTAATTTTAGGGTTTCAAAAATTGGGGTATTACATTAATACTATTATTTTCTATGTTTATTGTTATAACATTAATTGTCGTTTATAAAAATTAGCTTGTATATTTCGTTATTTATAAAGCTTGTAGACCTTTTTATTTCAGCTCGGCCAAGGTATTAAAAATCTCAGCAACGGCCCTGGTAGGTGGTTTCGCAGATCTAAGAAAAGCATTACGAAGGCGATCAGCTACTGAAAGGGAAGTGTTATAGTGGAGAGTCTCTATTAATAAGATCAATACTAAAACCACCATCATTACCGGCTAGGTTTAGAAAGATACAGAAATGGTTAGAAAGAGTGAGAGAGAAGAAAGAGCAAGAGTGAGAGAGAAGAAAGAGCATAAGATGATTATGATGGTAAAATGAATATTGATCAAAATATAGTTTGTGAAATCAAAAGAATGATTATGATGGTAAAATGAATATTAATCAAAATATAGTGTGAAATCAAAAGAATACGTTGGAAAATGAATTAAAAGATCAAGGGTTGATCACATTTGATAAGTTATAAACAAGGAAATGAATTTTTATATGCATTTAAATAGTTGATTACAACAATTATACGCATTATAATTAATTTATGATTTTTATCTTTCCTCACTTTTTTTTTGAAAGATAAAACAAACCAAATGCAAGTTCTCAAATCAAGAATCGTATGCAAAACCAAAAATTACATCAAAATATAAGGGGAATCGTACCAATCCTTCCATTCTATACATTTAAATTTAGATCTATTTCTTATCCAAAAAAACGAACTAGCTGTAATCTTCACGATAACATCCACCACTTTAGCGTTCTTCCTTTGAAAAACCATCTCATTTCTAGCAATCCAAATACACCATAAAGTCGTTAACACAATCCCGTGAACCGTCCTCGTCTCATGTTTCCGCAACTTCAAACCTTTTGCTAAAGAGAGTAAATCCTTAATCTCAAACGCATATAGAGGAGGTAACCTACACCATCTAGGCAACTCGATTGCCACACCTCAACCTACGGTGAAAATGTCGGGACGCGAACTGATTGTCACAGCTCTCAAAGTTACTATCATGCACAATATTTAAATTACAATATCTATTAATTTACTTAAGTTTTCAAATAAATTAAATACAACAAATACATAATCCATAAACATATAACAATACAACTTATGTCACCAATGATCTTGATTAATTATTTTATAACTTAAATTCTTCACTAAGTCTTCATCAACCTGCATTAAGTTTCTACGATTACCTGCATATTCGTATAAAATAGAATTTTGTCAACAACACATGTTGAGTGAGCAACACACCAGTTTAGTTGTACATATAGTATATATAATAAAATACGTAGCTGCAACAAGTCATATGAGAATAACAAATTAACCAAATAAGCAAGTATAACTGAGATGTCGAGAAACACAAAGGCTATAACGACTGGCGTGTGATCATACTAGACTGAGATTATATTGGACCTTTCCGAATGCGGAAGCATACAAAGTAAATAAGCACATAAACAAGTAAGGTATAAGTTGTTAACACATAAGACAAAGTTGCAGTTTTGAGTATAAGTATATATGAGAAATATATTTACGCATATGTCCCCAAAACGTGGAAAAACGAGTAAAAAGAGGGGAATGTGGTACTCACCTCGATAGACAAACAAAGGAATTAGATAACAATAAGTATGACGAAAGCGGATCACGCATGCTGATGATAAAGCCTAATAAGGATAATGAATAAGAAAATACAAAGTTAATGAATTAGATCGATTAAGAAAGCTCAATAAATATAATTATTGTTAAGTTATATTATATTATCTTAAATAATATTTTATCTTATAAAATATAATGAAAAATCTCTAGTTTGTTAAATTATAAACAAAGTACATTACAATACTTTATTAAAGATTATAGAAGTAAAACCCACATTTAATAATATTATTGATTCATTAAATCCGTTTAAAAGTTTATTATAATATTTTATTATATAAAAATATTTGTATAAAAGCAAGACACATATTTTATAACTAATTAATTTGCCAAATATATAAGTATAGATAAAACACATCTTAATAATATTAATTTTTATAAATATATTTATAGTTTCCTTAATATATACTTATTTCAAAATATTATGATTCATGTTAACTTATATATATATATATACATCATACACATATATACACGAACGAAAACGTGAGAAAAATAAGTATTGTAAAGTCGGTTTTTCAATGAAATAGTTTTAATCAATCATCATTATTATTAATATACTTAAAAATTACTTAAAAAGAATAATAAGAATATTTTTCCAAAAAAAAAAAACGGGTACAAGGGGGTCGAACCTACGACCTCCGCCCCATAACACACAGGTTTTAACCAGCTGTGCTGCAGCTACATACGTTTAAGAAACAGTTTCTGCAGATTTAAAAAAACACAGGCAGTTCATATCAGATTCCTAACCAAACCCTAACAACATCAGTTGAATTAATCAGCGATTGTTTATCAAATCAGTGTTAGGGTTATCGTAATACGAAGGACGACAAACACAAAGATGTATCAGGTTACCTTTAATGATGAGGTGTAGATGGTTGAATTCTTAAACAGGTCGACGGCCAAAGGGGGTTCCAGTACAACGATCTAGCAACTACGATAGACTAATTAAATATAGGGCTTTGCTTCGCTATGGAATAAAGATTATGTATGCAGATTTAATTGGACTTTGGTGATCGATATATTACGTTTTGAGAAACGAGTTAGGACGGTGTATTATTATTAGGCATTACGTATCACTTTTGATTGTTTTAACATAATTAAGATCGTCGGTGAGAACGATTAAGGTAAGGAGATTAATATACCCGATCAATTCTATAATAGACGCGAGAATTAAGGTGAAAGCTAAAGAACGGGTCGTGGGTTAGGGTTTGGTTACGAGTTTAGGGTTAATGGGTTATGGGTAAAAGGGTTAAAATTATATATTAAAATCTTACAATTTATTTACAAATTAGTCCTTAGATTAAGAAGAAGGAAACAAAATGAGGTAATAGTTCATGTTTGGGTTAAAATTGCCAAACTATGTATTATATAATTAGTTAAATAATAATATCATGATGGTTTAATTAACTCGATAAAGCGATAAATATTCCCAAACTCGAAATGGGTCAGGTTTATAAGTTACGAAAAGTCCGAGTTGTTAAAGTCTCCCATAATTGAAGGAATTTCGCCTTGAAATTAAAGAATACTATAACAGCACCATTAAAGTTTAAGGGTAAGAAAATTTTAAAATAAAACTTACAAATTTATCATGACACAGAACTTTGAATAGTTAAAACAACGCTTTAAATGCAAATTCGATAAGGGCACTTATATATAGGATGTATCAGCGGCGTATCCACCATGTCCTTATCATTTCTACATTTGTACCGTTATCCAAACTACTCTCAATTCTATATTATGACACACAACTTTACGCTTCATGACTTTCATGCGAGGATTTCGATAATTATGTTCCGGACCATAATTATTTTCATCGTCGGATGGTCCACATGATTCGTCCCATCGTGTGGATTTACAAAACGTTTAATTAAAACATGACTTTGAGGAAAAAAAAGTTTTAATTAGTTTTAATTTAAAACACTAGAAAGTCACCAATGTATAAAATAATTTCAAAAGTTGCAGTATATTTAAATAAAGCCAAGAAATTTTAAGACGACTTTTAAACGTAAAGATATAAGTATTTAAAGTTTAAGAAGAGGTGGCTTATAGTTGAGAAATATGGTAGAAGTAGGCTTCAATAAACAATCTATTTAATCCAAAGAAACTTTATTTATTAGATAGAAGATAAATAGTCCAAATACGGAAATAATTCAAGGCCATAAAGAGGCGTTACAATACGTAATTAAGAAAAGACAAGATAAGGTAAGATAGATAAAGGGAACGACAAAGGTCTTCATGATCATTGAGTGACTTAATTGGCGTGACTTGAAGCACCATGAGCAGTTGTATTCATAGGAGTTGGAGAAGTCGAGGTAGGTTGGATTGGAATAGCTTGAATAGGTTGGGCTTGCATAACAGGGGATTGTGCAAAGTAGGCTTGGTACACTTGAGCTTGCGGATGCGGAGCTTGATAGAGTTGGGTTAAGTAAGGTTGATTTGAACTGATAGGAGAAGCTTGAAAGACATGAGGTGGTTGGGTTTGAACTTGGTGAGCATGGGTTAAGTAGTAGGGTGTAGTCATAGCTTCGGCTTGATGGGCATGGATAAGTTGAGGACACGCATTACGAAGGTGATTTGGGTTTCCACAATGATATCAAGCACGGGTATTAGGAACACCGGGTTGAGCATGAGGGGCATGAGGTTGATGCGGAACAGCTTGTGCAGTAGGCGGGACTCGATAGGTGTTAGCAAGATGACCATAACGGTTACATTGGATGCAACGACAGTATAGGGATTTAACCGAGTGATGATGATTACAAACGGAGCATGACGGAAAAGGACCAAGGTAAGGTTTCTTGTTTGAGGAGACGTCCGGGTGGTTAGGATTTGTTGCAGCAAGGTTCTTACGTTTCTTGTTGTGAGGATGAATGGATGGTTATAGTCACCAGCAGAGGAATTAATGGGAAAGGTTGAATCAGTTGCATTAATGTTTTGAATTTGCGTCAGTATCCTAGGGATTGCAGCAACTATCTCTTTGGCAATACAGCCAGCCATACGGTGGTCACGAGAACTAGACGATTGATGTTGAGGACGATGGTGGTTTCTTGAATGAGACATTCTATAGGGACCAAAAATGAGGATTTATAAGATGAAGGATAAATTGGGGAAATCATAAGAATAGTAAAATGTTTAACTATGTAGATAACTTATAATAATGTTGCCTTAAGAAGTAAGGGGAATTGCGTCATGAGGATTAAATGTAAAAGCTTATAAGATTGGGGGGGGGGGGTACATTGCGTAAATAGTTATTAAATGATGTAGTCAATAAGATTAATGTGTGATGACTACATGAGGAGTTAAGTCAGTTTAAAATTTAGATTATTAAGTTTACAATAAACTAACGAAATATAAATTGTGGATGTTGGCCTCCCATGAGCTTTCCATGGCAATTTGAATGGCCCAACGAACTAACAAAAAACAACTGAGTTGGACAGCCCATGAGTGTTACATGGCAATTCGATTGTCCCAACTAATTAACGAATTAACAATGCAATGAAGTTTGTCTGCCCAATGACCACGGCATTTTAACCGACCAAACTAAATAACAAACTATCGAAATAAATATGGGTAGTCGGAGAATCTTGTGAATCACCACGTTGATTACTCCAACAAAAATACGAAATCAATTTAAGAAATGAATAGTAGGAGTGCCCATGGGTTCCATGGATTTTTCACCCGACTAACCATTTATATAACGGAACACAATAATCGAGAAAACCGAGTTTAGCAACGAATCACCATGAATTTGGTTAAAATTAACCTAAGGTGTCGGTCATATGTCATTTATGGGTCTCGCTCGGGTCCATAGGGTTGAGTACTGCGGTCAGGTTATCACCCAGGTAAGGAATAGCGTCTTACCTTTGGTTCTTGGAACCATTTTGCCAGTGCCCAACTCACAGTTTCTCTTCCCCTTTCATTTATCATAGGACATGCCACATAACCTAGCCTTAAGGTTTACGAGTGAAAACAACAGGTGAGAATTCTTAAGAAATTTCCTGAATATAAAAGCAATTTAATTTTTGAAAAGTTTCCTTTGGATGTTGAGGCATAGCCTCGGAGTTTGTGTGTGTGCATAACAATAACTAATAGGTAATTATCTAAGAAAGCTGTAAACAATTTAAAATTGAACACATAAAGGTAAACAAATAGGCACGTATAGGGTTCCTAAACATGTGTCTAAGGCAATTTCTAACGACCTATCTTAAACCTGGCTCAGATACCAATCTGTCACACCCCAACCTACGGTGAAAATGTTGGGGCGCGAACTGATTGTCACAGCTATCAAGGTTACTATCATGCACAATATTTAAATGAAAATATGTATTAATTTACTTAAGTTTTCAAATAAATCAAATACAACAAATACATAATCCATAAACATACAACAATACAACTTATATCACCAATGATCTTGATTAATTATTTTCTAACTTAAATTCTTCACTAAGTCTTCATCAAACTGCATTAAGTTTCTACGATAACCTGTATATGCGTATATAATAGAATTTTGTCAACAACACACATTGAGTGAGCAACACACCAGTTTAGTTGTACATATAGTATATATAATAAAATACGTAGCTGCAACAAGTCATATGAGAATAACAAATTAACCAAATAAGCAAGTATAACTGAGATGTCGAGAAACACAAAGGCTATAACGACTGGCGTATGATCATACTAGACTGAGATTATGTTGGACCTCTCCGAATGTGGAAGCATACAAAGCAAATAAGCATATAAACAAGTAAGGTATAAGTTGTTAACACATAATACAAAGTTGCAGTTTTGAGTATAAGTATATATGAGAAATATATTTACGCATATGCCACCAAAACGTGGAAAAACGAGTAAAAAGAGGGGAATGTGGTACTCACTTCGATAGACGAACAAAGGAATTAGATAACAATAAGTATGATGAGAGCGGATCACGCGTGCTGACAATAAAGCTAATTAGGATAATAGAATATGAAAATACTAAGTCAATGAACTAGATCGATTAAGAAAGCTCGATAAATATAATTATTTTTAAGTCATATTATATTCTCTTTAATTAAATAATATTTTATCTTATAAAATATCATGAAAAATCTCTACTTTGTTAAATTACAAACAAAGTACATTACAATACTTTATTAAAGATTATATAAGTAAAACTCACGTTTAATAACATTATTGATTCATTAAATCCGTTTATAAGTGTATTATAATATTTTATTATATAAAAATATTTGTATAAAAGTAAGACACATATTTTATAACTAATTAATTTGCCAAATATATAAGTATAGATCAAACACATCTTAATAATATTAGTTTTTTTATAAATATAGTTATTGTTTCCTTAATATATACTTATATCAAAATATTATGGTTCATGTTATCTTATATATATACTTCATACACATATATACACGAACGAAAACGTGAAAAAATTAAGTATTGTAAAGTCGGTTTTTCAATGAAATAGTTTTAATCAATTATCATTATTACTAATATACTTAAAAATTACTTAAAAAGAATAATAAGAATATTTTTCCAAAAAAAACGGGTGCAGGGGGTCGAAACTGCGACCTCCACCCCATAACGCACAGGTTTTAACCAGTTGTTCTGCAGCTACATACGTTTAAGAAACAGTTTCTGCAGATTTAGAAAAACACAGGCAGTTCATATCAGATTCATAACCAAACCCTAACAACATCAGTTGAATTAATCAGCGATTGTTTATCAAATCAGTGTTAGGGTTATCGTAATAAGAAGGACGGCGAACACAAAGATGTATCATGTTACCTTTAACGATGAGGTGTAGATGGTTGATTGCTTAAATAGGTCGACGGCCAAAGGGGGTTCCAGTACAACGATCCAACAACTACGATAGAATAATTAAATATAGGGCTTTGCTTCGATATGGAATAAAGATTATGTATGCAGATTTAATTGGACTTTGGTGATCGATATATTACGTTTTGAGAAAAGAGTTAGGACGGTGTATTATAATTAGGCATTACGTATCACTTTTGATTGTTTTAACATAATTAAGATCGTCTGTGAGAACGATTAAGGTGAGGAGATTAATATACCTAGATCAATTCCATAATAGACACGAGAATTAAGGTGCAAGCTAAAGAACGGGTCGTGTGTTAGGGTTTGGTCACGGGTTTAGGGTTAATGGGTTATGGGTAAAAGGGCTAAAATTATATATTAAAATCTTACAATTAGTTTACAAATTAGTCCTTAGATTAAGAAGAAGGAAACAAAATGAGGTAATAGTTCATGTTTGGGTTAAAATTGCCAAACTATGTATTATATAATTAGTTAAATAATAATATCATGATAGTTTAATTAACTCGATAAAGCGATAAAATTTCCCAAAACTCGAAATGGGTCGGGTTTAGAAGTTACGAAAAGTCCGAGTTGTTACACAATCCCACACCTCCAACGCAAAAATGCAAGCAATAAATAAATGGGCCGATGATTCCGTAGAATCACCGCACAACGGACAATTTATATCTTGTAAAATCACACCTCTCTTTGTCAATTCCACCCTAGTTGGGAGTCTATCTAGTTCCGCTCGCCAAGCCAAATCATTTCACTTCAAAGGGATCCATCCGTTCCATCTCATTTTATAAAAATCGCTATAATTCCGAGCCATAATAAATAGTTGTATAACAGCATATACCGTAAAGTTAGCTGGGCCACCACCTACCCGTTTCCACGAATCCAATCCCTGAGCCCAAACTTAATCATGGATCTGCTCCAAAATCCCAAAAAGTTCTCCAACCTCCTCATTTGTCGTCGGCTCTTTTTTCTAGTTTCATTTCAAATTTTTAGTGGTGCTTCCAAGGGTGATTCTGCTTTCAACCAAACAATCTTTACATTTTTCTAATCTAAATAGATTAGGACGTGATTCTCGAAGAGGCATTTCCCCAATCCACAAATCGCACGAGAACCTTATAGATTTGCCATCTCCAACCAAACCATAAAAAAAAGAATTCAACTTCTTACCATCCAAAGTGCATATTTCACCCACCTTCACAATCTCGTTTCAACATCAAGAAGAATTAGAGGCAAGAAGAAGCGACAACCAGTTGGTTTTACTCCTGTGACATTCTACAATGACCCGCTTCCACAAACTGTTTGCTTCTTTCTTGAATCTCCAATGCCATTTAAGAAGCAAAGCTTCGTTAATTTCTTTCAGACAGTTAATTCCCAAACCACCCGCCTTTTTAGGTCTCACAACTTTATCCCACGCAATCAAATTAATTTTTTTTATCTTCACTCGTACCACCCCAAAGAGACCTTCTCATGGTACCTTCCAATTATTAATCACAGTCACGGGGGCTTCAAAAGCGGGCAATAATATATGGGGAGATTTCCAACACTAATCTAATGAGTGTAACTGATGTACATAAAATTATACATCTTTTCAGCATCAAATAATCTCTAAAATTGCAATTTCTATCAAATACATAGCACATAAGACTACTTATCATAATAAAATGTAATTGTAGGTGAAACCAAGCCCCAAACGAAGAAACAAGCGAAAACAAAGAAAAACGGAAGAAATCACAAGAAAAGCAAAGAAACACACCCCCATGCCTCAAGAAACACGCCCCATGCCTCTGAACCCCAGAAAAGACAAAAATCTACAAGAAAAGACAAAAAACTGGGAACAAAAGCACGGGGCCGTGCCCTTGACCATGGGTCCGTGGTCGTCTACAAGTAAAGACAAAAATAATTTAGCACGTCACTAAAAAGCACGGAGGCGTGCCTACGTAAGTACGGGGCCGTGCTTCACACTCAAGATTGCTTATAAATAGTGGCTCATGTTGCACTCATTTGGTGTGCCTTGAAGAGAGTTATCCAGTTTTCACTTATAAAAACACACACTAACACTCACATTGAAGATCAAGTGAAGAGTTTGAAGACTTGGAGGTCATCACCATCAACCATCATCATCATCATCATTAAGAAGGAAAATTCATCCACATTTGGTTAGATTGTTCTAGTTTGATCATGTGTTTGTTATTATCATCCATCATAATGTTCATAACCATGCTCATTATGAGCTAAACTCCATTCACCATCTAAAATCTATGAAGAAGCTTTGTTTTACTTGATGATTATATAAAATATGTGGTGTAGTCTAGTAAAGTACATGGTTATCTTACAACTATCTTTTGATGAGAAATGTTTCACCATCTTAAATTTCTAATTCAAAGTTGGTGATTGTCAATTCTATTGGCAATCGTTCATGATCAATTCATGTTCTTGAAAGATAGAAACACTTTGATAACTTACCGAAACATGGATCCTTATATTGTACTTAGAAATGATAAGATATAAGTTATGATCTATTTTTCTATGCTTTGGTAATCCGAAAATGGAATTGCTTAGGATATCATACTAGTTAATGAAATCATATGTTAATTGAATGTGTAATTATAACCTACTTTAATCAACCAAGGGGAGGTTATGTGATGAACTATAACCACCCGAAGTTGTTAGAATTGGTATGTGAGAAATCAAAGTCAATCCTAATCTTTCTACTTTACGAAACTACTTGCCAACTTAAATTGACATGCTTGAGGTAGCATGACATTAGGAAAGGGTGGACTTTAAGCTTGTTACTCCTTTTATGTCAAAGATGCTCACTTAAGGCTTAAGTAGCCATCTATCATATATTATTACGGAAAGTTTACCACATGTTTACATATTAATTATCAAGGATAAAATGGAGTGGACTCTTGATCTTAGATGGTAACCTTCATATAATTGAACTACCCGTTTAGAATCTCCCGTCTTGGTCACCTATATATTATATATAAGTATTTATATTCTATAAAAAGTTCAAAATTAAACCCAAAATGATTAAAACCTCTGATTAAATTAAAACAACGATTTATTATTTGAAACATTCGGGTCCACGGATCGATACTTGGTTCTTACCAATACTATTCTGCATATACGATAGGTAAACTTGCCTATTTTGTGTGTGTTTAGTCTTTGTAGAAATCACTTTATAAATTTAAAACACGATCTTGTGCAAAAGCAAATCATTTCATCTATCATATTTATGCAAGCTACACAGCACCGCATCAAGTTTTTGACGCCGTTTCCGGGGACATGGTATGTTTCTAAGAACGATCCAAGTTTTAATTTAATCATTGTTTGTAATTCTAAAAAATTTTAACATTCATTTTATTTTGTTTTTATTAATTGCTAATTATATAATTTTAAGGCTAGCCTAATTTTAACTTTTATTTACCTTACCTTTACTTTAGCTTAATTAATTTAGACCGTAGTATAGTTTAAAATAGCTTAGCCTAACTGGTAGTTTAACATTAGACTAACCTTTAGTTTAACTTTAACTAACTTTTACTTTAGTTTTAATTTTGATTTAATCCCATGTATGTCCTATACTTTTGAGCCTGAGCTTGTTTCTCCAATTTTTGAACCGGAACGACTCTTTCGTCGATGAGCACGTAAACGGACTACAGAAACCGCCGAAGTAATCAAATACGAATCAGTAGACGCCACCACTTCAGGAGAAAATCAAGCCGAAGAAATGATGGCGGCCCAGAACAATGAGTCGAACATGAGACAGTATGCCAAGCCAACTCTCAAAGGTTATGGCAATGGAGTGGCTCCACCCGAAATCACTGAAAATTTCGAAATCAAATCAAGCACCATTCATATGGTGGAAAATTCAGTTCAATCTCATGGTCTCCTCGACGAAGACCCTCTTTCTCATATATCTCGATCCTTACGAATCTGCGGAACCTTTAAAATTCAAAACTGTTCAGACGATCAAATCAAACTCAAACTCTTTCCTTTCTCTCTAAGGGGTCAAGCCCTGGAATGGATAGAATCCCTTTCCTCCGGTTCCATCACCACTTGGGACCAGATGGTTGAACAGTTTCTCCTAAAATATTTCCCGCCTGATAAAACTGCCAAATACCGAGCAAGCATTACCGGATTCCGGACCGATGATGATGAGTCGTTAAACGCAACATTGGAGAGATACAAAAGTCTTCTGAGAAGATGTCCACACCATGGACTGAGCGTATGGTTAGAAGTACAAAATTTCTTTGACGCACAATCCAGTCAAAACAAACAGGCCATCGACCAAATCGCTGGTGGAGACCTAGGATCCAAATCACCTAACGAAGCATTTGAAGTCCTGGAGAAAGCCGCAAAGAAAAGTTTCGCTTACAACCCACCAAGATCTACACCTACCCATAAAGGAATACATCACGTCGATTCCAATACTCTTGTCACAGCACAGCTTGAAGCACTTTCTAAAAATTTCGAACAACTTCAAGCCGAGCTATCAAAAACCAGACTCATCTTTGACACTTGTGGAGGAAATCATAATGCAAGTGACTGCAAACAAGTCATCATGGCCATGGAAGAAGCCGATTTCATCGCCCGACAGAACAACGCTTTCAGCAATAACTACAATCCAGGATGGAGGAACCACCCGAATTTCAGTTGGAAAGACGAAGGTAACACTCAACCCTTACCCGGATTTGAGAAAAGGCTGATGAATCAATCCTTCCAGCCTAAACCTCAATTCCAAGATCAAAGTTCTAGTAGCCATCAAAGCCCGAGCTACTCAAAGATCGAAGAGATGTTAATCTAACTCATTACCAAAACAAATGAAGCAGAAAAGAAGGCCAACTCAAGAGCTGTTGATATCAGCGGGGTATTATTAAAAAACGAAGCCGACCTCAAAAGTCAACAAGCATCACTACAGAATCTAGAAAATCACATCGGATAAATTGCTCAACAATTATCCGAGAGACCACTCGGCACTCTTCCAAGCAACACAATCACCAATCCGAATGCAACAGCTAACACTATTACACTCAGAAGCGGTACAACCACTGTTGCCTCACCAACTTCAGAACCATTTATGGAAAAGGAGTCTCCTGATGAAACATAGGAAGGACTAACCCAGCGGGCACCTTACAACCCAAGGAGCCAGTCCGAACTTATGTTCCACCTATTCCATACCTAGGAAGTCTGAAGAAGGAACGACTAGAAGCTCAGTACGGGAAGTTTTTAGAACTCTTCAAACAACTCCATATCAACATTCCTTTCGTCGAAGTCATCACTCAAATGCCAAAATATGCTAAGTTTCTCAAAGAAGTATTGACAAACAAAAGGAAGCTGGAGGAACTCTCGCATGTCAACCTAAGTGAAGAATGTTCAGCAGTCCTCCAAAGCAAGCTGCTAACAAAAATGACCGATCCACGGAACTTTACTATCCCTTGTCTTATAGGAAATTATCAGTTAGCAATGCCCTAGCTGACCTAGGAGCTAGTATTAATTTAATGCCTTATGCGGTCTTTGCAAAACTAGGGATAGGAGAACCAAATCCCACCCGCATGAGCATTCGGTTAGCTGACCGATCTGTTAAATATTCTCGGGGCATTGTTGAAAACATGCTTGTCAAGATTGACAAATTTGTTTTCCCAGTAGATTTTGTAATTCTAGACATGGAGGAAGACAAAAGTGTACCTCTAATTTTAGGAAGACCCTTCTTAGCCACCGCAAAGGCTATTATTGACGTTTGCACCGGCAAACTCACTCTCAGGGTCAATGACGTTACAATCACTTTTGACATAGGAAAATCTATGCAATATCCGCAACATCATGATGACACACTATATTGTATCGACATTATAGATTCCATCGTAAGTTGTTATATGCGAGATTCCTCCATTAATAAACCGCTAAAAACACAAGTCTTAGACAAAACACTCAACATACCCATTTTAGAAAACGAAAATATCAATGATGACTATCAGGAAGCATCAGAAGTAGTATATGAAATCACCAAATGTAATGAAAAATCAAAACCATCAATCGAAGAACCACCAGCCTTAAAATTAAAAGAACTACCAAGCCATCTCGAATACGCCTTTCTAGAAAAAGACTCTCAACTTCCAGAAATTATTTTATCTCACCTTTCTAAAGAAGAGAAAGACGAACTTCTTCAGGTTCTCAAAAACCATAAAAAGGCCATCGCATGGAAGATCATAGATATCAAGGGCATCAGTCCCTCCTTTTGTACTCACAAAATTCTCATGGAGGAAAAATACAAACCCGTGGTCCAATATCAAAGACGTCTCAATCCCAACATGCAAGATGTGGTGAAGAAAGAAGTAATCAAGCTCCTTGATGCCGGATTAATTTACCCAATTTCATATTCACCTTGGGTTAGTCCCGTTCAAGTAGTACCCAAGAAGGGAGGAATGACGGTCGTAATGAACGAAAAGGATGAGCTAATACCGATGAGAACCATCACAGGCTGGCGAGTTTGCATTGACTATCGGAAACTTAATGACGCCACAAGAAAAGATCATTTTCCACTTCCTTTCATCGATCAAATGCTTGAACGATTATCTGGAAAAATATTCTACTGTTTTCTTGACGAATTTTCCAGATATTTCCAAATTCCCATTTCTCCTGAAGATCAGGAGAAAACCACTTTTCCAGGTCCATATGGAACCTTCGCCTACCGAAGAATGCCATTTGGATTATGTAATGCTCTAGCCACCTTCCAGCGATGCATGCTGGCCATCTTTCATGAAATGATCGAACACTCTATGGAAGTATTCATGGATGACTTCTTAGTCTTTGGAGACTCTTTCGATCACTGTTTAAAAAACCTCGAAAAAATGTTAGCCAGGTGTGGGGAAGTAAATCTAGTGCTTAACTGGGAGAAATGCCACTTTATGGTTAAAGAATGCATCCTTCTTGGCCACAAGATTTCTCAAAAGGGATTAGAGGTCGATAAAGAAAAAATAGAAACTATCTCTAAACATCCGCACCAACCTCAGTAAAAGCTATTAGAAGTTTTCTAGGTCACGCAGGATTCTACCGACGTTTCATAAAAGATTTTTCCAAAAGTGTCAGGCCTATGACCAAAATTCTGGAGAAAGACGCACCCTTTATCTTCTCTGAAGAATGTGTTGAATCATTCAACATATTAAAGGATAAACTTGTCAACGCACCAATCATGACTACACCCGACTGGACCCCTCCATTCGAAATCATGTGCGATGCAAGTGACTTTGCAGTTGGAGCCGTACTCGGACAACGCAAGGAAAAACACTTTCACACAATTTACTATGCAAGTAAAACTCTTAATGATGCACAAGAGAATTACACCACAACAGAAAAAGAGTTACTAGCAGTAGCTTTTGCCTTTGAAAAATTTAGATTATACCTCATTCTTTTCAAAACCATAGTTTACACCGACCATGCCGCAATACGTTACCCCTTCAATAAGCAAGATGCCAAACCCAGACTTATCCGATGGATCCTACTACTCCAAGAATTCGACATAGAAGTCAAAGACAAAAAACGAGCAGAGAATGTCGCCGCAGACCACCTCTCACGCTTAGAATGCCCAGCTTCAGAAGAACTTCACAAGAAAATTATCAATGATAATTTCCCACATGAAATTCTCATGCGCATCCAAGCGGTCATAGAGGAGAAAGACGAAAGTCCTTGGTATGCTGACTTCGCAAACTACCTAGCTTGTAGAATCCTAAGAAAATGACTTACTCATCAACAACGGAAAAAATTCTTCTCCGACCTTAAGTTCTACTTCTGGGAAGATCCATACTTGTTTAGGATAGGTGCCGATCAGGTTGTTCATAGGTGTGTAGCAGGAAAGGAAGACTTAGATATTCTCAAACACTGCCATGAAGGACCAACTGGTGGACACCACGGTACCGCCACTATGGTCAGAAAAGTATTTGATGCAGGATTCTTCTGGCCCACCATATACAAAGATACACATACTTTGATCCTAGCATGCGATGCTTGTCAAAGAGCCGGGAACATCTCAGCCCAAAATGAGATGGCTCAGAAAGGCATTCAAATTTGTGAAGTCTTTGATGTATGGGGAATAGATTTCATGGGCCCATTTCCTAACTCGTTCATAAATAAATACATCCTTGTAGCAGTCGACTACGTATCTAAATGGGTAGAAGCACAAGCTCTTCCCAATAACGATGCTCGAGTAGTTGTATGATTTCTGAAAAAGTTATTTTCACGATTCGGCACTCCAAAATCCCTAATCAATGACAGAGGTACTCACTTCTGTAATGCTTTAATGGACAAAGTCTTAGCGCGATACGGAGTTCACCACCGACTGGCAACGCCATATCACAAAAATTGGCGAATCGAGGAATAAAAATTGGGCAGGTAGAGATCTCGAATCGAGGAATAAAAAGGATCTTAGAAAGAACCATAGGGATGAATCGCAAAAATTGGGCAGATAAGTTAGATGACGCTTTGTGGGCCCTTAGGACAGCCTACAAAACCCCCATAGGAACGACACCCTTCAAACTCGTTTATGGGAAAGCATGTCATCTACCAGTAGAAGTAAACCACAAAGCCTACTGGGCTCTAAGAGAAGTGAACTTTAATCTAATGTCCGCCGGCATAAACCGGGAAGATCAAATTCACGAACTCGAAGAACTAAGAACATTAGCCTATGAAAATTCTTGGTCTTACAAAGAAAAGACTAAACGTCTGCGCGACGCCCATTTAAAAGGAAACAAGAAATTCCAAGTTGGCGATCGTGTACTGTTATACAACACAGGTTTACGTCTTTTCCCAGGAAAAATGAAATTGCGATGGACAGGCCCATACATAGTTGAATCAGTCTTTGACTATGTGAAAATAGAGATCTCAAATTCAAACGACCAAAAGTTCAAAGTAAATGGGCATAGATTAAAACCATATATCGATGGACCATTTGAAGAAATTTCTGAGGTAGTAACCCTCCAACTCCTTGAATAGGAAATTAAGGAAACAAGGTATGGCCAAGACCTTCAAAAACTAGGCCTTGTATAATACATTAAAAAAACAAGAAAACTATAAAAACTCAAAAAACGGGGGCGCGCTTAAGGAAGCTCGGTGCCATGCCAAAAATTGCGGACCGGAATCTTCGCTGCAAAAAAATCTCAGTCAGACTGGCTTGTAACAGAATTGTCAGAGTACAAACACGGGTCGTGCTTCTAAAAGCATGGGGCCGTGCTTAGGTATCTGGTTGGCTATAGAAGGCACGTCTAGCCAAAGCATTCCTTGCACCAACTAAAACCAAAACACTCCTATATGACAATCCAACATGCCTACTGAAAGGAGCGAAGCAATTCCGTTCTTCGACAACCGAGAAACGATGCCCGCCATATTTCCAAAACCGAGCTCTTCTTGAAACTTCAAGAGCTCGTCAAGGAACTCACCGAAATGAATCTCCTTGCTGAGATACGCCTCGTTCAACTCACCGAATCGGTGGAAAATATGAAAATGGAACTTCGAAACGTCAATGAACAACTCCAGTTTCAAGTTCTCGGTTTCACATACTTTCCACTACCAGGACTATTGGGAGGAGGAGAACCTTTCGGGGAGATCTAGGAAACTTGATTTTCCGTTTTCATGTGTAAACAAGTGCACTGGGCATAATGTACTGGGAATTTCAGGCTTAACCCGAACAATTTTTTATTTTTAGGAAAACCGGACTTAACCCGTATCTGTTTTAGGACCTTTCAATTTTAATGAAAAGTAATTTTTAGGATGAACAAAATTCTAAAATAACATACTAAACTTCATTCTAAAAAAAATCCGGCCCTCGCATTTGCTTAAAAATAAAAAGAAAATCTCAGTGACAAAAAGCACGGGCCGTGCTTCAAGAAGCACGAGGCCGTGGTCACCCTAGAATCTTCAGCATGATACGCGCTGACTCCGTACACTTCTCTGACTCAGAAACATTTATTCCCCTAGCAGCACGGTTTCCTGCTTCCAAAAGCACGGGGTCGTGTTCGACTTTCCAGGCTCTATATAATGCATGCAAAAACTCACTATTCCATTCACACCAAACACAAAAATTACTGAAATGGAAAGCAAGAAAGTTGAATGGAGGCCAGTGAGGAAAGGCAAGCAACATGAATCTTCTTCAAACCTTGAGGAAGAGATCATGAGGCTACAATGCATTATGAGAGAGCAAGTCGAAAGCAACATCCAAACTGAAGCTCGCGTAATCGAGCTAATCAACAAAGTCGAACTACTTCAGTTTGAGAACTTCCATGTTGTGGATGGCCACCACAAAGATGTGGCTTCCAAGCTCAACTTTCTCAACTGGGAAATCGTAAAGCTAGACAAAAAGCTTTCCGAGCTCTTGGAAGCCAAACGAGCACCACCACACATTCAAGACTTGATCGGGAATGGTGGTCGTTGAAGTCCCGACTTTGTTTCACATTGAAGTTGCTCTCGCTAGCGTTACGTGTTAGGATCTAGGATTGTTGTTGTACTTTTCATTTCTACTACCTTTAATTATGTCTTTATGTTTTAATGAAATTTAGGACTTTTTAATTACTGTCCTAAACTAACCCACAAAGAAAATCTGTTAAAAACGAACCAGCTCGACAAATAAACAAAATCAAAGAAAAACTGTCTGCATCATGCAGCATGGTACCGTGCTTCCAAAAGCACGGCGCCGTGCTTTTATGTCCAGTACAGTTATGGATTTTTAATTAATAAAATAACTTTTTCAAACCGTTAACCCTAACACCCACTTCGTTTTTGAACAACAAACCGCCAACCAAACGCCTATTTCACTAATTTCTTCATCAAATCTTCATTTTCAAACCAAAGGTATGTTAATTTAACGATTATATTGTTCAAATTCATCTTTCTAGGTTTAGTTTAACCCTAAAATCTCTCAAATTGACCAAATCGGGTCTAAACCCGAAAACGATATGGGTTATTCTATTAGTTTAGGATGACTAGATTGTTGAATAGTTGATTGTTTAAGTTTAATTGAAAGGAACCATTTGGGTTTGGATCTTGAGATGAATATCCAACAAACTAATAAACCCAATTGTTATAACTGGTTAGAAACGAAGGTTCGATTATGAATAAAGTAGAAATTAGTATTAAAAACACGAATCGTGCTTTGAACAACACGAATCGTGGTCAACTTTTGGCCAACCAAAAGTCAAAATTCTATAGGAACTGAAAAGCAGCAGCAGCACGGTACCGTGCTTTTGAAAGCACGCCGCCGTGCTTTGCTCTATGTTCCAACATAATGAAAATTTTTGTTGAATTTTGACTAATTTGGATACAAATTGCAGATGGATGAGTATGATGATGATGTTCATAGCATTTTTTGTCTTCCTCAGGCGTGATATGAGAAACAGAAGGGCCCATGCAAGATTAACCTATCTTAACCGAAGACATCCAGAAGCCAACTTCTATGCATGCAAAGACACTTTGAAACACGTCAACCAATGGAACCGTTACAAGAACATTGTAAGAGGACCATGGAAACAGGTTCTGGGTCAAAGGGGAGAGGCTATAACTGAACTTACAAGAGTTTTTATCTTCTTTCCAAATAAAGACCAAGAAGCCGGACATGTGGGATGAGGACGCCATTGAATTCAGATATGGAGGAATATGGCGTACAACTTCTTTCACCCAACTCGGGATCGATCTGGGCATCTACACGGAAGAGGAAACGGATCAAGAAATTTTGTTCAAGGCAAGGATAACATTTGCAGACGAAGACGGGGATGGTGATGATGAAGCAGGAAACACACGTTTAGAGGCATGAGAACAACTGAGCTACAGGCCTGATAACTATAATGCAAGCGTTTCAAAGAGCACTGCATTGCGTGACCCGCTCATAAGATACATTCACCGCCTGCTCAGTCACAATGTCACTGCTAAAGGATATATGGGCACTTTATTGCATGAACAATGACGTCTCGTGCAACATCACGTATTTATTCTGCAAGCTGTTTACGACAAATGCAAATGCCAGAGGAAACACACCGATCTTTGGCGGGCCATGGATCTACAACCTCTATGAAGCTTATGATGTAGACAGGGAAGGTACCAGGAGCCCAGATTCGATTGCTCTAACCATTGTTTATTGTATTAGCATGTAGATGGTTCAGCGAATTGGTCAGAACCCTGATGTTTGGAGGTTCTGTAATAAGTTTAACCAGGTTTGGGACCCCAAAGACCCTGCAGAGATGATGCTCCAGAATGTGCCCGAGAGGAGAGGATCACCACCCAGACAGTACCGCCGCCGCACCTACCATCACAGAGGAGGCTCACCTTCATCAGGGGCCGGCCCCAGTTCATCACATGATAGCCGATATTCTTTTGAAGACCTATACGGCCTAATTGATCAGTTCTCAGCCAATACCACCGCCTCATTTGATAGGATCACAGAACAGATGGCTGCCTCCGATGCACAAAGGGCAGCCAAATATGCAGAGACGAGGCGAGAGATCGACCTGTTGGGCTATCGCATGGACATGAAGTGGGGACCGTTTGACCCGGACACGGTTAACTGATGAGCCGCGGCACTGGTAGGTTGGGTACGGGCATGGGCATGGTTTGGTAGTCATTTCATGACACTTTTATTATTACTATTATGTGTGTTTTAAACAATTTACTTTCTGTTGTACTTGTTTATTTGTTGGTTTGGTTGGACACTTTTATGGCCGTGAGTGTCAAGACATTTTTAGTAGGTACTTATTTAGCCCGATAGGGCAAGGGATGGATGGTTCCATACCCAATTTTCTGCAAAATTATGCTTGGTTGTTTACAGTTTTATATTATACAGGTACAAAAACAGGAAAACAGACGATAAACAGGGGACGCTCTGTTGAAATTTCGTTAGCCCGTAGGGAAGTACCTCTCCATTTTAACCCACCATACTCAACTAGAATTTTTATATTTTCATGAATCTTTTCAGATTGAGGACAATGTGAGATTCAAGTGTGGGGAGTGGAATTACTTGACCAATTGTTTGCTCAAATAATTAAAAAAAATTCTCTAATCAACAAGTATTTTTACAGTAAACAAAGATTATTTTTATTAAACCTAAACAGAAATCCAAGAAAATTTTTGCAAATAACCGATTACTAGTCTATTATAACCAAAGAAAAGTGAAAAAGTAAAAAGAAGTTTTGTAATACTTTTGTGCAAAATATGGCGTTAATCCCAATTTCTCCGTTACTGTGAGAGAAACCTCATGCCATATAAATATTTTTTCGAAAGCTTTGAGTGAGTCATATGTTTCGTGTGATTTAGAACTTGTCACAAATATTCATTTCAAGACCGCACGAAGCGTTGTATAAAGAAGAAGGTAATATTGTCACAATCCCATCAAACCATTCTCCAAATTACAAAACCCAAAAACATTAACCAAAACCCTACCACTGTTTCCATCTCACCGATAAAATACAACACTGGTCTTTTACAGGCAGACCCTAAAGAACTGGAAATGCATTCTTTTGATTTCAATTTCCTTTGCTGCATACATTTCACAAAACCTAGGTTGCCTCAAGAACTTAGGGAGAGAATCTTTCTCTTTAGCAATGAGGTGAGGAAAAAGTGGCACCAAGACGAACAAAAGCCACCATTTTGTGGAATTTCCAAAAACGCAATGAAAAGAAGAGCAAAAAGATACAAACGATGCTTAGGTTGCGGAAACTGGTCCCACGAAGGAAGATGTAGAAAAAGTTAAACTCAGTCTCAGTATGCATATACCGAACTATAGAGGGTGGGGGCTATTAGGCTCAAAGCGAACGATCCACTAGAGTCGGAAGTTATGTTCTAAACATGATTGAGGAAGAACTGATCCACATCCTTGAAAAAACTGGTCTTGATGATCTGACCTTAAAAGAGTCACTAGGTCTCTAAAAAAATTTATAGTCGGGAGAAAAAGCTAACCATCAACGACATCTCAAATCCCGACAATCAACAAAAGTTGTATTTACCATCCTCACCATCCTTAACCTAGATCCTTAAACCGCCACAAAATACCAAATCCCGACTCTTACAAAACCAACCCATATTACCTTCTGATATACGCAACCCTTCACAAAGGTGGAGATTTGAAATTGCTACAAGCTTATTTATCACAAGTTGCATTTTGACTAAGAGAGTTCACATACATACATCACTGTATGATCAGATATAAAACCGAGTATGAGTGAACATTGTGAGAACGTGACGTTTTGCATAAACGAAAGCTCATAAAAACAAAATTTCCTTTTAATTTATCACTAATACAAATTAAGGTTGGTTATTTTGTTTCCATTTTCTTGGAGCACGTTTAAGGGATGGCTATAATCTGAGTTTGCTGTTCTTAGATAATATTTATAAATAGATTTCTTAAGGACAAGCAATGCTCAAGTGTGGGGATGTTTGATGTACATAAAATTATACATCTTTTCAGCATCAAATAATCTCTAAAAACTGCAATTTCTATCAAATAACATAGCACATAAGACTACTTATCATAATAAAATGTAATTGCAGGTGAAACCAAGCGCCAAACAAGAAACAAGCGAAAAGATGAAGAAAAACGAAAGAAAACACAAGAAAAGCAAAGAAACATGCCCCCATGCCTCTGAACACCAGAAAAGACAAAAATTTACAAGAAAAGACAAAAAACTGGGAACAAAAGCACGGGGCCGTGCCCTTGACCACGGGGCCGTGGTCGTCTACAAGAAAAGACAAAACTAAATTAGCACATGTCACTAAAAATCACGGGGGCGTACCTACGTAAGCACGGGGCCGTGCTTCACACTCCAGATTACCTATAAATAGTGGCTCATGTTGCACTCATTTGGTGTGCCTTGAAGAGAGTTCTATCCGATTTTCACTTATAAAAACACACACTAACACTCACATTGAAGATCTAGTGAAGGGTTTGAAGGCTTGGAGGTCATCACCATCAACCATCATCATTAACCATCATCATCATCATTAGAAGGAAGATTCATCCACATTTGGTTAGATTGTTCTAGTTTGATCATGTTTTTGTTATTATCATCCATCATAATGTTCATAACCATGCTCATTATGAGCTAAACTCCATTCACCATCTAAAATCTATGAAGAAGCTTTGTTTTACTTGATGATTATATAAAACATGTGGTTTAGTCTAGTAAAGTACATGGTTATCTTACAATTATCTTTTGATGAGAAATGTTTCACCATCTTAAATTGCTAATTCAAAGTTGGTGATTGTCAATTCTATTGACAATCGTTCATGATCGATTCATGTTCTTGAAAGATAGAAACACTTTGATAACTTACCGAAACATGGATCCTTATATTGTACTTAGAAATGATGAGATATAAGTTATGATCTATTTTTCTATGCTTTGGTAATCCGAAAATGGCATTGCTTAGGATATCATGCTAGTTAAAGAAATCATATGTTAATTGAATGTGTAATTATAACCAACTTTTATCAAACAAGGGGAGGTTATGTGATAAACTATAACCACCCGAAGTTTTTAGAATTGATATTTGAGAAATCGAAGTCAATCCTAATCTTTCTACTTTACGAAACTACTTGCCAACTTAAGTTGACATTCTTGAGGTAGCATGACATTAGGAAAGGGTGGACTTTAAAATGCGCATGTTACTCATTTTATGTCAAAGATGCTCACTTAAGGCTTAAGTAGCCATCTATCATATATTATTATGGCAAGTTTACCACATATTTACATATTAATTATCAAGGATAAAATGGAGTGGACTCTTGATCTTAGATGGTAACCTTCATATAATTGAACTACTCGCTTAGAATCTCTCGTCTTGGTCACCTATATATTATATATATGTATTTATATTCTATAAAAAGTTCAAAAATTAACCCCAAAATGATTAAAACCTCCGATAAAGTAAAACAACGATTTATTATTAGAAACATTTGTGTCCACGGATCGATACTTGGTTCTTACCAATACTATTCTGCATATACGATAGGTACACTTGCCTATTTTGTGTGTGTTTAGTCTTTGTTGAAATCACTTTATAAATTTAAAACACGATCTTGTGAAAAAGCAAATTATTTCATCTATTATATTTATACAAGCTACGCAACACTGCATCAGTAACCCTCCCCCGATAGACAACAGTTTGGATTTCCAAGTCGCTAGACGCGTCTCCATCTAATGAGTGTAATCTTCCCCCGATTCATGTTCACACCCACTTTTATACTGATATAATTAAAAGAAACATTACCTCTTCTACATTCCAACACGCCAAGCATATTTTCCATCTCGGTGTCAGTCGTCCCCATACCAAAAAGATTAGATTTATGAAGATTGATTCGTAGCCCTGAACATAAGTAAAAAACCCGAAGAATTCTAGCGGTCTTCTCCAAGTTTTCTCTCGACCATTCCCCCAGGATAAGCGCGCCATCCGCATAAAACAAATGTGTAATATCTTGTTCATTCTCCAGAAGTTGAAGACCCGAAAGCTCACCAACCGACTTTGCTTTGTTTAGATACCCCGAAAGTGCTTCCATGAGAATCAAGAAGAGAAACAGGGAAATCGGGTTTACTTGTCGGAGGCCTTTCTCACACTTGAACTCAAAAGTCAGTGAACCATTTACTAGAACCGCCGATCAAACCGACTCCAAAATCCCTCTAATCCATAGAACCCATCGATCCAAAAAACCCATTTGCAACATTATGGATAAAAGAAAGTTCCAATTCACATTATCGTATGCTTTATCAAAGTCAATATTCAATAAAAATGCCTTTTTGTCTTTTTTGTTAAACCATCCCAAAAGCTCGTTCAAAATCAAAGGCCCATCCAAAATGAAACGATCACATAAAAATGCTGACTGATTCTCCGAGATCACGAACCCCAAAACCTTTT
Source organism: Bidens hawaiensis (assembly GCF_021521415.1). Lineage (NCBI taxonomy): Eukaryota > Viridiplantae > Streptophyta > Magnoliopsida > Asterales > Asteraceae > Bidens > Bidens hawaiensis. The sequence goes on from NW_027496131.1 coordinate 89,104, forward strand.
TAGACTATTAGCAAGGACCTTAGAGATCACTTTACTAATAATCCCTATAAGGGTAATAGGTCTATAATCTTTGAGACCTAAAGGAGTACAAACTTTAGGAATCAAAGTTATAAAATCCGACTCACAACCAAAACTAATCAAATGTAAAGATATGTGGGTGTGGATGGAATTTGATTAGTTAACTGGATATGGTTCTCGTATGTATTTTATGCATCTTTGTTTCTTAATGTGTCTTTAGATTCATATATATCTTTGTATAAATAGTTGATGCGCGTTTATATACTTCTTTTAATCTCTCAGTATCCTGTATACTTTTACTTTTCCATCAAATGTAGATGGTTGTTTTTTATGTGTTTATTTTGACACTTTTGTAGACATGAGACGGATATGGTATTAGGTGATAGTGTGATACCCTGACTCGATTACCCGAAATTAGGGGTATAAACGAGCCAAGACATTTTAACTTACAAGAGCTCGATTTATTGGTCTCTCTCCATTGTATTCAAGAAAAAAATCTTAATTAATGCCCATGTTTTCAATAGTTAAGTTTGCAAAGATAGTCAAGCTTAGTGTTTAGCTAAGTATTTTTTTCGGCCGAAATAGATACTGATCCAAACCGTACTTAGTTCGTTCAAAATCAAAACGAAAACTAAATTTCGATTCGTTTAGGTTTTTGGTTTCGGCCAAATAAACTTTTTTACTTTATTTATTTTGGTTTATTTCATATTTGATTAGGATGAGCTAAATAAGACTGGTTTAAAATTATAATTTCATTAAAGCATCTATGGAAGACGGCAGCGATTAAATGACGGATTTGTTCACCATGATTACATAGGTATGTTATGATAGTAAATGCTTTCATCATGTGCTTTTTAGCACATAATGCATGAATATGACGATAGATATATAAATAACTTCTAGGAGCTTTGCAAGACGAACAAAAGCTTAACATATTTTGCTACGAGCAACATGGTTCCTTAAAGGAAAGAAAATGTAAGTTTTACATATGACTAAAGATATTAAGAGTTAACACACATTTAATTTTTAAAGAAATTATTAGTTTTACATTTGTTTTTCTATAGATTTTAGCAGTGATGAATAAATTAAGAGACAAGCTGAACAAAAAAATATCATAAAAACGAAAATACAAATGCAAATGATGCTGCAATGTGTCTTAAAAGAGTAGTGTTGGCATTGGAAAAAGAAAACAATGATCTTAAGGTTAAATCTTTGTTGATTATGGCACAAGTCATTCTTTTACTTTTTTTTTTTACAATTAGTTGTTTTCTTATAGATGGAGAAAAATGAATAGAAGGCTGCTTTGGAAGTTATCCGGTCCGACCATAAGGAATTAATTCCAAAATAGCAGGTGCATTTCTTAACATTGATGGTTTACTTGTAGTAAAAAAATGTAAGCATGCTGCAAAACTATCAAGCATCTCGCATCTCTCCCCAGTTTTTATTTTGAAATTGACCAGGTATGTTTTTTTGTTTTAATTAGGTGAGTAAGAGCTCACTTTCTAGCACGATTACACATTACAAATCCATCATTTAATTAACATGCAATTTGTTTATACACAATGTATTATAAGTTGGTAACTGTTACAACCATATATATATATATATATATAGGGTTGATATCATTTAAGAACTCTAAAAAAGTTAAGAACTCTTAGGAACTCTTAACAACCAAACATTTTTTTAATTTTTTTTTATATATTATCATTATTTATGAGTAGTTTTATCATATTTTATATATAAATTTTTTATTACATATATTAATCACAAGTTTACATATGTGTAAAATTTAAGTACTAAAAAATTTACATATATGCAAAAAAAATATAGATATGTATAAAAACTAATTTTTTAAATTGTATTCGTAAATATATATAAAAGACAATGATAAAACTGCACTCATATAACACTAACATACAAAAAAATTTATAAAAAAAGATAGTTTTCAAGGGTTCCTTCAAGTTCTTAAATAATTTAGGAGTTCTGTAATGATACTCATCCTAAATATATATATATATATATATAATTTATGTATGATATAGATATTTGAGAAGATGAAATTAAACTTTAATTGCAGCCATAGGACTGTCACTGCAAAGGAAACCTTTGAAGCATAGAGATTATCATAGTTATCAAATGCGCTAGAAGCATAGACCTTGCGTGGGGCCTAGGCACAACACACAAAAGAAGGCATAAGGAAAAAAACGCACTTAAAAAGGAAATGAAAAAATATTATGTATATGAAATATAATACTATTCTTCAAACAAAGTAAGCAAAAGGTATTTTTATAACATTTAATATTAACAAATTAGTACCAAAAATTCTAAAATGATCAAGATTAAATGTAACTTCAAAACTTGAATAACAGAATGTTCAATGTAATTCCTATGACCTCTCTTAGATCTAAGTTTCAATAGCATTCCTTGCATTTCTTTTACTCGCATTTATCTTCTCATGTTCATGTTATAGACAATGTTAAAGCGCTTGCCTATGAACTAGAAGCTCATTTATTAAGCCTCACGAAATAAATGGGCCTAGGCGCAATAAGCGAGAATTGTTACTAACTATGGGAATCATGAAGTGAACCTTGACTCTCGCATGGGAATGGGCAGTTAAGTGCTACGGTCATGAAATGTGAAATGTCTAAGAATTTTGCTATTGAGGCAAATGCTTAGGTTTGATAAAAATGATATGAAATTGCTATTTTAAGACTGTCAGGTGTGGTTCTCGATTTACAGATGGAGAAGCGTGCGTGGCAGGCGGTGCCGGCGGTGAACACCAGCCCACTCAAATCGGTGCCGCTGGCGGTGGGTTTTTGTTGGAGAATTCACTGCTACATATGCCATTATGTTTGACAATTTTTTAAACCAAAAACTCAAACTTCTATCTAATTTTGTGATGAAGATGGGAAGATGGTGGGTGTTCTATGAAAATCCAGAGAGAGAGTGAGAGAGAGCGTGCAAATATGATGGGGAAGGTGGGGGTGCATTATTATTTAGTTTTAGTTATATTAAATTAAGTGTGTAATTTTTATTTTATTTTCATATTTAGTTTAGTTATATTAATTTAAATGAAAGTAATTTTGTTTTTATTTAGTTATATTAATTTAAATGAATATAATTTATTTATACTTAATTCTTAATTTTAGTTGCATTAACTTAATTCTAGTGGTGAATCGGTAACCGTTTACTTGTTATTGTTGAAGAAAGTGAAGTAGAGCGTGGTATGATGTGGATCTGACGTGACACAATAAAATAGGAAGTAAAATGGCACACACCTTATAGTCTAAGTGTTTGGTTATAAAGTTTCTATAATTGTTCAGATTGATGTTGTTTTCCTGGGGTACAAGAAATTCAAGGTGAGGTAAATAAAATATTCAAAGATGTTAGTGTTAGTTCATACATAATATTATGCACATCTAATATATATTCTTTTCTGATTGTGCATGTCTTACCTCGAAGGTGGTTATTATCAACTAAGATTAAATTTGCTTCTTTCCTATAGAGAGTTGGATGTTATACATCATCAAAGGAAAACACTGCGGCGAAGAAAAAAAACACATGCATGTTGCACCTAAGAACTTATACGAAATTATAGTTTGATTAGATACCCGCGTAATTTGATAGCTTTTTGTAACAAAGATCCTGAATTATATAATAAATTTATCAAAAAAATATATTCACAATAATAAAAACGACAAATGTATAAAAAAACCCGCGTATTACGCGGCTAAAAGCTAATGTGTGTGTGTGTGTGTATAAGGGTAAAGTTAAAATACAAAGGACAACAAAAATGAGAAGGGTGAGAAAGAATCTAATCCATTGATCTTAGATTTGGATGGTGGAGATTAATTCAAGAATAAAAATTGAATAAAAATAGACGAGAAAGGCATGAAGGTAATAACCCACTTATGAAGACATTCTCTCTCCACTTGCAAGGCACATGTCAATTTCTCAATCATTTTAAAACGTCTATAACTTTTTCATACGACATTTTTTTTAGAAATTTTTTTACCATAATAACAAGCGTTTTTTTTATCTTTAATATTAATATCATATTATTATATAAAAATAAAAAAAGTTGGTGGGTTTTTTTATATTGTGTTATTTGGTTGTTCATTGTGTTTTTAATTGGGTTTTTCTATGCATTGTGTTATATATTTTAGTCATTGTGATTTTCAATTGATACTCATATGAAAGATAAAAATTAACACAAAGATTACGTCATAGTGTCTTTCGTGCGTCATTGTGTCTTTGTGCTCAACATTTGTCTTTATACTTATCTTTGTGTTTTAGTCATTGTGATCAATATTCACTTAATTTGAGAAAAATAGTATTATGTTGTTTGTGTATTACATTCAAGGCATTGTGTGATATATAGATTCCATTGTGTTTTACGTTTTAGGCCATTGTGTTATACGTATTTACCATTGTGTCTTACGCTTCAGGCCATTGTGTTATACGCATTTACCATTGTGTCTTACGTTTCAAGCAATTGTGTTATACGTATTAACATCCTGTCTTACGTTTCAGGCCATTGTTTTATACACATTTATCATTGTGTCTTACGTTTCAGGCCATTATGTTATACGCATTTACCATTGTGTCTTACGTTTTAGGCCATTGTGTTATACGTATTTACCATTGTGTCTTACGTTTCAGGCCATTGTGTTATACGTATTTACTATTGTGTCTTACGTTTCAGGCCATTGTGTTATATGCATTTACCATTGTGTCTTTACGTTTCAGGCTATTGTGTTATATGCATTTACCATTGTGTCTTACGTTTCAGTCCATTGTGTTATATGCATTTACCATTGTGTCTTACGTTTCAGGCCATTGTGTCTTACGTTTTAGGCCATTGTGTTATATGCATTTACCATTGTGTCTTACGTTTCAGACCATTGTGTTATATGCATTTACCATTGTGTCTTACATTTCAGGCCATTGTGTTGTTATATGTATTCATTATTGTGTTTTATGTTTCAGGTTATTGTGTAATATGCATTCATCATTGTGTTTTATGTATTAGATAATTTGTTAGTATTTTTCATTATATATATATATATATATATATACTATTGCACAACGGTGTTATTAGTATTTTAAAAAAACACAATGATCAGATGAAAGACACAATGGCGAAAAAAACAATAACAAACATAAAGACACAATGATGGAAAAAGACACAATGGTAAGCAAAAAGATACAATGACGTAAATTATTTTTTATTCTTATATAACAAAATTATACTCATATTAAAGGTAAAATAACGCTTGTTATTATGGTGAATTTTATCTTTTTAAAAATATTATATGAAAAAGTTATAGACATTTAAAAATAATGGGGGAATTAACATATGACTTGCATGTGGAGAGAGAAAATGTGTAATATTACTTTTATACTCTTTTTGTTCCCCTTTATAAAATAACTTGACCTTATATATATATATATATATATATATATATATAATGAGTATCATTACAGAACCCTTAAATTATTTTTTATGAGTTCATAGAATTTCTTAATTTTTTTAAAGTTCTCAAATGATACTAACCCTATATATATATATATATATATATATATATATATATATTCAATAAGCATATTTTATAAAAATAAATGATCAATTAATTTACCAAATCCTGTGTGTTGAAATAAAAAAATGAACATAAGTTATAAATATCTCATTGCAAAACATAAAAGAAAGAAAATCGTGAATTGATTAATGATTAAACAGATATTCTTTTAGATAATCTCTTACGTCTTATATTATATATGTTATATATAGCAGCTACTCCATGTTACAGTCAGTAGGCTTAAAATATAACATTCGCTCTACCAAATCAAACCCTACCATCAAGTTTCTTTGAACTAAATTTCCAAGCATCCCCATATCTTCTGCCGATACAAGAATCATGCAAGACACCCCTTCTTGTACTTCCATAAACAAGTTAACCGGTGTCACCTCAATATCACCTCCGTCGAACCGCAAAGTCACGGTTGGGACGCTGCTCACATTCAAATCCTTGTAGCATATTTGATCATACCCTAGTGGACTGTCCACCCTCTTACCATCTATGACACGGGTTATAATATAGGCAAAGCTAGAATGAATGTCTTCTGGGATAAAGGTCAATGCTGATTCAAAGTCTACGATCATGTTACCATTTTCGACGTAATCGAGTTTGTCAAATGACGATTGGTTGTATGATGATTCCTCGTTTCCGACCAACACGTCCATCAAGGTAATATGGTAATAGGTTTCTAAATATTTCTTTACAATGATGGGAGTTGAAAAGACGTTTGGCCCCGAGACAGTAGCACGGTCACCAAAATGCATTTTGCTTGTTCGGTTTGAGCCTTCGTGGATTTGTGAGATTAAACAATACGAAAACTTTCCATGAATGACTGGTTTTAATTGTCTGATTAGAGAAAGCGACTCACCTCCGAGACCAATAATCCCACTTGCATTCGCAAAAGGTTTATTGTCATGACTACATCCAAACAAAACTTGTTTCACAGGTGTGGGTCCAAACCAAAAGGTGTCCTTAGAAAGAACACCTTTTGTGTAAAACCCATTCTCATATGCATAATGGTAATGACAAATATTTTGCGTGTCACATGGCAACTTGGTATCTTGGTAGGTTTGACAAGCTTTAGATCGGCATGGTTGTGTTTATAAGTGGATGAAGAAGTGGGTACGAGAAAAGGAAAACCCACTTGCTCGTGACAATTCTTGCATGGTTCACATTGGACCCACATAAGGTTGGACACAAGGTTAACCCTCCCAACAACATTCACAGGTGGTGTCCCGATTTGAAGTTCCATGAAAAAGTCTCCGGTTGCATCACCAAAAACATCTGCGTCAATCTTTGAAGTAGAAACGGGCCTTTTGGAAAGAGGAAAAGGCCGAGATATAGACCGAACAAAAGCATTTTGAAGGCGATCAGTTAGTGAATAGTTAGGGTTATATAGAGGAGATTGGGGAGAGTCTCTATGAATAATATCAACAGTAATGGTTAGGGAGAGAGTGAGAATAGTGAGGAAGTTCATGATCTAAGATGATTATGCTGGAATAAATGAATATTGATCCAAATTTATAGCGTGGAATCAAAAGAGCGAGTTTCAAAGTGAATTTAAAATAATTAATTACAACTGTTATATGCATGAATAAATATAAATCAATATATCTGATATTTTTATTTTTCCTTACTAATATTCTTCTTTTTTTAAGCATCATTTTATAATTTGGTTAATGGTTACTGATTTTGTATTTTAATCAAAAGAAAATGGGAACAGAATAAACTTGGTTTTGGATTATATGATTTTAAAGATTGCTTTCGATTTTATATAATCATAATTATTGTTTATGGAGTGATACACTTTAATATATACAACTCATTAAGGGTTAGGCTACACGTAACGTCTCTTTTGCTTATCATACTCCCCTGAATAAGTAATACCAAAAACAGTCATATTTCATCTCTGAAAAGATAACCTTTTAATTGTTTATGTAATAAAAGAATACTAAGAAACTAATACGTAAGAAAACACTCAACTTAACAATGACAGTTAAAGCTAAATTTTAGTATATATTGATAACCACAAGGAACTTCAATTCCATTTGTTTCTCTTCTGTAAGTTACTGCTTACTACTAAACATGTGAGTTCTTGGCAGTTAATGATAGTATTTTTCAAATAGAACTTTACCATTTCTTAGAAACAGAGGTGTTCCAAAAGATAATCGAAAGTGATGTCGAGAAAAAACTTCATGCCAAATCGATAAAATCATAGTTACAGATTAATATAATATCATAATCATATACATATATTATTCACTACTAGAAAACGAGTCATTTTCTCACAAAAACTTCCTACAAATTTCCTACGACAAGTAGTTCCAACAGATTTCCAACAAAAAAATAAGCTCAAACTTTGCTACAATATTATCTAATAAAAAATATGAATAGTTTTTGTAGGAAAGTTGTAGAAAGTTTACAACCACATATTTTTGTAGCAATTTTGTAAGAAAAGTGGTTGGAAAACGGTTGAAAACGATTTTTAAGCATGTGTTTTTCTAACAACTTTTTTGTTAGAAAATTGTTAAAAACTGAATTTTTCCAAAAAATTTCCTACAATTCGGTTGTAGAAAAACATCTTTTTTTCTAGTAGTGATTGGATGTAATTGTTTATTATTATTAATAACAACTTGGTGAATGACTCAGGTATACACGGCGAAAATCAGTATATTCGTCGGGTAAACATATATGGTTATATATTTGAAGAAATATATATATGTAAGGATCCTAAAAAAACCTTTTATAAATTGAGAACTTTGAGAACTATTTTGAGCCACAAAAAAAAACCTTTAAAATATATTTAAAAAAATCATAAAACGAAAACAAATAAAAACTTTAAAAAAGTAAAAAAACCAAAATTCTTATATTTCATTCCGGTTTCATAAAAAAAACTTCATATTATACACATGTGTATAATTTCTTTTAATTTCAAGTTACGTAATATACACATATATTACATTATCATTTACCTTGAATTGTACACACATGTGTATAAAAAAACGTGTATAAAATTTAAAAAATAAGTATTATACATATGTGTATAATTTTGTTAAACCGATATTTTTTTTCAATTTTTTTTATAAAACCGAGATGAAAAATAAATTTTTTTAGTTTTTTTACTTTTTTTATTTTCGAGTTTTTTTTTTTGTTTTATAATTTTTTTATGTTTTGTTAGGAAGAATGTTTTTTGTGGTCTAAAATGGTTCTCAAAGTTTTCAATTTCAAAATAGTTCTCACATGATCCTAATCATATATATATATATATATATATATATATATATATATATATATGAGGGTTATTTTGAGAACCATGGTGAGTTTAAAAACTTTAAGAACTCAATTTTGAACCACACATTTAATTAAATGATATGAAATATGTGGTTGAGATTAAATTTAATTAAAAATTAAAGCAGGAGAGAGAATAAATATTTTTGATAATTACACAAGTTTAAACGTTAGTTACACATGTGTAAAAAGTCGATTCGGTGTGTAAAAAATACCGTAATTTTTTGTACATCACTTACACTTACGTATTACACATGTGTAAAAAAAATTAAAAAAAAAATTTGTTACGTTGAGTTCTTTCGAGTTCTTAAAACTCAAAGTGGTTCTCAAAAGAAATCAATCATATATATATATATATATATATATATATATATATATATATGTATGTATGTATTATATAGTCATGTGCTCACGCGATGCAGCGAGATACCCACGAACGTTACCGGTGTCAGTATGTTCCCTGCAACAGTACGTGCATATCCCGATGATGGTATTTGCTTAATGTGACATCAGACGTGTAACCGGTGTCAGTAAGCGCATCACAACGCCTACACGCGAGTAATATGGTACGCATAAACAAGGTCATCCGCGTAACTAATGTCAGAACGCGCGTAACCGGTGACGAACATCAAAAAACAAAGATGAAATGTACGATAATTTCAAGTAGACCACTTTTTAACCCAACCCATTTCGAGGCGAAACCATTCCAACCCAATATCATTTTAACCCAAAGCTCATTTTGACCTGGCCTCTTTCGACCTGAACCCATTGAGAACCGAACCAAATTAACCATTTTTTTGTATCGACCTGTTCTGACCTTAATTTGTTATGACCCATGAGCCGAACCTATTCGACCTTTTGTCGTACTAATTGATAATCACTTAACATGTTAATTTTTTAAAATTAATAGAGCAATATGATACTCAATTAAAGATAATGAAATGCCCGTTTTTATGTGTATTTTTTTTTAAAAAATATATTAACGTGAGAAAAAGTTATACCCGTTTAAAAGTCATGGTAGTAGTTTGTTTAGAATAAGGGGTAAAAGTGTAAGTATTATATAAATTAATAAAAACTAATTGAAGTTGAAGGACTAAAATTGTAATTTATTTTAAACAAACCGTTTATTGATATGGCTAAATACAAAAGTGCCCTTAAAATCTTATAATTTAATGCATTGTATCTTTTGCATGATTGATGGTATCTTTAAAAATTTAAGAGGTTCTTGAATTCTCTTTATATATAGTACTAGTTGGGTGCCCGGGCAATGCATCGGGGGGCGCACAACTTCACATTGAACACATAGTCCGTGTCGGTACATACGTCACCCGATGACATTACGCACGTAGCCTAATATTGGATGTGTAATTCGTGCAAAGCCAGTTTCGGGTAATCGAAGATTGAACACACGTAACCGGACGGGAATGCCTGTTACCGACATTAAAACATGCTTAACCAACACCACACGTTTATTTCACGCCGATTAACGGTGTAGGGCGCTGGGTTGAGCGCTTACCAAGATTGGGATATGCGCGTTACGTGGTGTTGGACACGTTTTTATCGGCTTCGGTACATGTAAACAACGGTATCTGCGTAACCCTTAATGAAAAACAAAAGGCAAACCTGAAATAAATAGTAACTTGAAATAAAGCATTTTTTTAAACCAACCTGTATTGGCCCCAAACTCATTCCGACTCAACAACGTTCTAACCTGGCCCCTTTCTACTTGAACCCGAACCAAATTAACCATTTTTTTTTGTATAGACTCATTCCGACCCTAATATACTTTTACAAATGACCTGAGCTCGCCCGAATCGACCTGTTACCTGGTTCTAAATGGTAAGTGCGTAAAATGCTAACTTTTTAAAACTAAAAAAACTATAGCAATATCATACTCAAATTAAATATAATAAAATGCTCATTTTTACGATGTATTTTTCTTGAATAAACATTAACGCGTGAAAAAGTTATGGCCGTTAAAAATTCATGGGGTAGTTGGTTTTGAATTACGGGGCATATGTGTAACTATTATTAAACTTTACAAAAAAGTTAGTGAAGTTAAGGGACCAAAGTTATAAGTATATTTTGAAATAATGAAACTTAAGTAACATTTATGATTAAAGACTTAATTACCTCTAATTTCTTAATTTTTGATGCATTATGCGTTGTATATAAAGCAACTAGCTTTTAGCCCGCGTGTTACGCGATTTATTTAGTTTTTTTTAATATTACTTTGAGTATATATTTTTATATTAAATTGATTAATTATGCGGTTAATGTTTTTGGCTTACATGAGCCGAGTAAAATTAAAATACAAAGGGATAAAAATATGAGAAATGTGAGAATAATTTATGACAAACACAAAAAACCTTTTAAAATTAAATTAAAAAAAATCATAACTCCAAATATAAATAAAAACAAAAAAACTTAAAAATCTAAAATGTTTCAGCCATCATTCCCGTTCAAAAAAATTTTCCGAAAATACACAATGCCGAGATCAAATGCACAACGACGAAAATGAACAAAAGACACAATTATAACTAAAAAATACACAAAAGATCGTAAAATATAACACAATGTTGAGTAATATAACAAAATATTAAGAAAAAAAATATGATGTCAAGAAAAAAAAAACACAATCAATGATGAAAATAAACATAAAACACAATGATAAACAAAAAGACACAATGATATTTTTCACTCACCATTGTGTCTTCTTTTTTTTAGTACGTGAAAGACGGTGAAAACATTTTTGTGTTTTTACTTTTTTCGTTTTCTTATTAAATTTTGAGTTATGATTTTTTTACTAGTTTTTTAGAGGTTTTTTTTGTATAACTACAAATCCTTCTCACATTTCTCATTTGTAGAATAACTTGACCCTACATGGGCTACGATTAATATGTGGCCTTATTATTATTATTATTATTTTTATTATTTAGGAATTTGTTTTCGTTATTTTTTTTATAATGATTTGGGAATAATTGGAGTATGGTTGTCGATTTAAGCGTCATTTTGGCTACATTTTTTTTTGTTTCGATCGAGATGGGTTATATTTATTGTTGGGGTGGAGTTAAATTTTAAGTATACGTAACGGCCTAACGTTTATTGTGTTTGTTGGTTGTATCATGTTTACAGTTTTGTTCTCTATATTAGTGGTGGTTTAATGTTTGATTTATTTGTTTGTCCGTTTTTCATCTTATTCATAGCCAATGTTATTAATTTTTGTGTTATTGATAGTTTTTTATTTTCATTGTATTTTAGTTTTTGTTTAAATACGTGGGATTTTGGGTTATGATTTGTTTAGCTTTCAACTTAAACATAAATGTTGAGATATGAATAATGGTGGCTCATTTATGTTCGTTTATTTACGTTAAATTTAAATAAATACGTAAGTAGTTATTATATAAATATAAACATAAAGGTACTTGGGTTAAAGTTAAATAATTCGTTATTTATTGTTAGGAAGTTCGTTATATTCATTAAGAATTTATATACTTAGATCTATGTTTGTTTCATTTGCCGTCTCATTTATGTTTGTTTATGTTAGTTCATTATATTCGTTTATGTTAATTTTTTGATGAAAGATTAGATGAATTGTCTAATCAATGTTCTATATTTGTTTGTTTGAGTTCATTCAACTATTTAAGTGTATTCATTTATATTCGTTTGTGTTTGTTCATATATGTTCGTTACATTCATGCAATTATGTTCGTTTACGTTCATTTATGTTCATGAGCTATTCATTTAGATTTAAATGAAAGAACCATGGCTAATTTAACCTCTTACGATTAAGATTCATATATTTTACTACAAATCAAACTGATCCACTCAGTTATCAGCAAACATAACAGCACACAATCAAGTTCCTGTTGAACAAAATCCAAGAAAAAAAATAAAACTAATGACAAGTCATAACTTACGGATTCATATTCTTCCGGTTATCTTCATTGGAAAAACTGAGGATAAAGTTGCAGGTGTGGAGGCCAGAGTTGCAGTTATTCCTCAAACCATTTAGAAATAAAACTATTTCTTACAAGATCAAAATAAGAGCAGATTGGTCAAGCTGTAAAATCAAAATTCTGTAATTAGTGTATCCGATGCAAGGGCATTTTCGTCGTGTGCAAATTTAAGCCCATATGAACTTTTTTGGCATTAACAAAATACAGTTTCGTCTTTCCCAAAAAATGGTTAATATGATCTTATGCATCAAGTGATAAATAAATAAACAACCTGTAAGTCAATATGTTACTGCTACGCTTTTTGCAAATAATAGTAATAATAATAGTGGATTTCTATAGCCAACTCGATAGGAAGCAATAAAAAATGTCACAACTATATTTAGTTCATATGAAGACAAAGTGAAAAACACAGTAAACTCTTTTGGTAATGCTAAACTCTTTTGGTTATGTTGTATAGTAAAAAAATATGTATTTTTTAATAAACATCTAAACTAAACCGTCAAAATTAATAATCTGTATGTTCACACATAAAGATTACAAATTAAGGAATCGTCACAGATTTATAGCCAATTAGAATACGTCCTTTTAATCGTAATAAAAGATGTTTTCTAGCATCTTGTTTCTTTTACGCAATTAAAGCATTTATAGGCTTCTTATTCTCCACATCAAAGCCCAACTACGAGGTCTATTATGCTAATGGGTAATGGGGCTTGGTTGAGACCCAAGTGATTCAATCAAAACCCAACACGTAGGCGATGACATGAACCAGGATCAAGCCCCAGAGGGTGTAGTGATCTAGGTGATCCGGGGCTTGATTGATTTCTTTTTTCTTTTTTTTTATGCACACAATTATAAATTAAAATACTTCATTAAAACATAAATGAAGGCTTGAAACGAATAATCGGATTGTGACATATCCATGAACGCTTGAAATGATCCGTCGTCCATGTAGTTCAATCCCTCGGGAAATTAAGGGCCGTTGATGTTGATATTACCGTAACCCGAGCCCGACATGGTTTTTAATTTGAGCTACTTGAGAGATTTTTAAATTATTAGAGAGAAATGTAGTGAGAATGGTGTGTTATTGTTATAAAATGGGGTAGTTATTTATAGTGGATTTGTAATAAAAAACGTTTTTTTTTTACATTTAATAATAGCCCAATGGCTATTTTTTTTAAACATCACTAGCCAACGGCTAATTTCCGCCTCGCGGTCCCGGCCACCTCTCTCGTCCGCGCCCCTGATCACATGAATGGTGTAGTGGTGTGCGCGAGCCACGTTTGCAGCCACCTGGATCACCCCCCTCGTCTCACGCCCCATTACCCCTACCCTTACATTTAACCCAGTTGACAGTTGACAGAGTTCTAAAAATATGATTAAAAAGAAAAAAAAGAAAGTTAAAAGAAACATAATTTCTTTTATTTTGAATAGCGAGGGGAGAGCAGTTGTAGAATATATAGCAACTAAAACTACTTTACATGTAAATATAACGTACCTTGTGAAATTTCAATGTATCCCCAGTGTTTTTATATATCAGTTGACTTTTTATGGTCAAAGTCAAAGCATATCCTTTTCAGCCAACTCACAAAACTATTTAGAAAAGAGCAAATTGGGTGCTTAATTTTGAAATAAAATCCATTAGCTCTTGTAAGGCCGCGGTCCTGGTGCCCTACACTATCGTCGGATTTACTCATAAAAACTGTTATAAATATCATAGTTAATTAAAAAATTTCCCGGAATATAAAAACATCAATCATTCATTACAAATCATTTCAAATCTTGTGTTTAAATATAACATAGAACATCATAACACTTCTTCTTCCAATGCCATTCTCTTAAGTCCATGCCACTTGTCTCTCTCTCAAGCCTGCTGTTTCATTCTACTCACATGCGTGCATACTAAAAGTCAGCTACGCTGAGTGAGTTCTAGTTAATCATGCAACATACAATTCATTCACATACATATTTATATATTATATATACGTATCCAAAGACACATATTCATACTTAACATGTTGCCTTTCTGTCATACATTACATTCATACTTACCTTAGTCAACCAAGAGTATGTTCATAGTCTGCCGCCTATACCTACTCAAGGTCATGAACACGTACAAGGTCCGCAGTCCTTACCTGTGTTCACCATTCATGGTGCGTACAAGGTCTGCGGTCCTTCCCTATACCATCATACATTAACAACACGTACAAGGTCCGCAGTCCTTCCCTATGTTGTCACCTATCTCATAGCACGTACGAGGTCCGCAGTCCTCCCCTATGCTACCACATTACATTTACAGCACGTATAAGGTCCGCAATACTTTCCTATGTTGACACCTATATCATAGAACGTACGAGGTCCACAGTCCTCCCCTATGCTACCACATCTTATTTCCAGCACGTATAAGGTCCGCAGTCCTTTCCTATGCTGATACATATCTACAATACGTATAAGGTCCACAATCCTTATCCACGTTGGAATTTATCTTCCATAGCACGTATAAGGTCCATAGTCCTTAGCTACGCTGTCACATGCCAAGTCTATTCCTAACAAAAGTTAGAAAATAAATAAATAAATATAACGTACCAACGTAAACAAAGCAATTTACATCATAACATACAGACACAATAGGCATCCTTCACCTTAATCTTATAACATTCACCTTCCTAGGAGATATGTGCAATATCCGAAGATCGTTCACGCACTGACAAGCATTCATTCATAACCTCAATATAATATCTATCACATAAATCATCTATAGCATACACTTACCGCTTAAAGTAAGTGTATTAACATTTCACATTAAGTATGCACACAAACCCGAAAACATAACAAGGAAATAGGGTTAGAAACTCACTTGTATCCTGCTTCTGATGACGGTAATGAAGTATCTTTCACCATTTCTTGTCATTGCCTTTAAAGGAACACATACATCCGAATGTATGATACCTAATAAGTTTTTTCCCTTTCGTTAGTACCACTAAAGGGTTCCTTGATCATTTTTCCTTGTAAAAGATTCACACTTATCAAATAAATCATCATTTGATTCCAAAAGACAATTCTTTTTAAGTGTATTTATGCGACCCTTGTTTATGTGACAAAGGCGACAATGCCAAAGATAAGTCTTACTCAAATCCATTTTGAGTTTCTTGGTGCTTGACTGGTACAACGTGTTATCAAAGGATATGTTATCATGAACTAATTCATAAATGCCATTAGACGGCATTGCTTTAAAATAAAATACATTATTCATGAAACACCATTGTCCACAAACTTTAAATCATAACCATATTGTCTTAAAAGAGAAACGGAGATAATGTTCCTAGTCAAACTAGGAGAATACAAAATGTTTTTCAAAACAACTTTCAAACCATTTGTAAGCTTCAAAATATAGTCTTCTTGGGCTATGACATCAACCTTTGCTCCGTTGCCCAAGAAGAGACTTGTATCTCATTTCTTGAAATGCTTATTTCTTTTAAACTGCTGCAACAATTTGCAAATATGAGTTCCACATCCGGTATCCAATACCCATGTATTAGAAGAAATAACGTTAAGATCAATATGGATCATGAAAGTCGTACCCGAGGTTTGCCCCGCATCCCTCTTTGTTTTCAACTCTTTGAGATAGGTTGGCCAATTCCACATCCAATGTCTTTTCACCACAACCAAAGCACGGGTCCTCCGAGCTAACCTTTAGCTTCTTTTCCTTTGGTGGTTGGTTCCGCTTTAGCCTTTCCTTTGAACTTGCCATTGACGTGTCCCTTACCTTTGACACCTTTGCCTTAGGTTCCGGGTGATGCCTCTTCTTATTGCCACCTTCATTGATCGTGAGAACCGGTAAAACCTTTTTACCCATTCCCGCTTCGGCCGTTTTGAGCATTGCGTGAAGCTCACCAATGCTCTTTTCCCATCCATTCTTGTTGTAGTTCATGAAAAAAGTCTCAAACCTTTTAGTTATGCCATTAAGGATCATATATGTGGCTAACTCTTTTGAGACGGGACAATTTAGTCGTTCGAGTCGATCAATGTGGCTTTTCATCTTAAGTACATAAGATGAAACCGATTGGGTTTCTTCCATATGACATGCATGAAGCGCTCAAACCGTTTCGAAGCGTATCACCGTAGCTTGAGTAAGGAACATTTCCTTAAGTTGGGTGATCATGTCTTATGCCCCATGATGTTCAAAATCCTTTTGAATCTCGGGAATCATAGTTCCCAACATGAGGCAAGAAACTTGCACAGAATCTTCGGTGTATTTCAACCAATCATTATAAGCATCTAAATCGTCAATGTTTGGTTCATCGGGAATAGGATCGTCCAATATGTAGGATTTCTTTTCTTGTTTGAGAACAATTCTCAAATTTCGATACCAATCCATAAAATTGTTATAGTTAAGACGATCCTTATCAGGTATAGCTCTTAGTGATAGGTTATGTACGTGTGGGATAATTGCGTTAGGTGAATTGTTGATTGCGGACATCTACGTAGTTTAACAAAGCTCAATTTTAGTATTTTCGATATCAGTTAAACTAATTTTAATCTTTAATACTCTTTATGTCTTTAAGAAAATTAATGATTAAAATATAGGAGCCAACGTTACATTCACATTGTAGTTAGGTGACCTTTATCCTATTATTGAAATAACAATGTAGTCAACGTTTGACGATTGCAACCCTTTGCAACTTCTAGTTTTATGGGATCGGTTAAACATCATATGTTTAATTGGCATGTTTAATCCCATCAACATCTTTATACGCCATGCTTTGATGACCCTATTCACATGGTTTCCAAATCAATTCATCCTACTTACACACACATGTGAATTTGACATACAAGTGGTTAGGTGACTTTTATCCCACAAATATGGAAACCTACCTCAAACTCACAAGTTTTCTCCAATGTGGTTAGGTGACCTTTATCCCACATCAAGTTCCCAACTGATTCAAGTGTTGTATAAAAGGATGGTGTTAAACTTGTTTTTAAAAGGTATTTAAGTTTTCTAAATTTTAGATTGGAAAATTATTTATGTACCTTGAATTTTCATGCATTCAAATGTATGGTACTTTGTTTGAAAACCAATTTTCAAAGTTCCTTTTAATAAAACCCATTTTATTGTGAAATCATTAACCTTTAATAAAACCAATTTTATTACCTAATGATTTCTAAGGAACCAATTTTATGCAAGTTGTTGATATTAAGTTTGTTAATTATCCTTATCCAAATAAAATAAAACATATAAATCAACCATGCAAGCATAAATAAACAACCACAAGTTCATAACCATAGCCTCCTAATCTTGGTCATACTTGTTGACCGAAACAAGTGTGCCAAAAGACTCTCCTAGGGACCAAATGCACAAAGGCATGTCCAGGTGAACAAAGTCATGTGTTGGTGAACTCCCACTTGATTCCGCAACCAAATGCCTCAAGTGTCCACTTTTGTGTTGTGACTTCTCCTCTTTATTTAGGCTTCCTTTTGGGCTCCAACTTCAGCTCATTGCTTCCATGGGTCTCCAAGTTTGAGCTTTGGTTATTGGGCTAGAATCCCATCTTGGACTATGAGGTCCATTAAGGCCGAAAACCAAAACCCTAACTTTGTTGCTTCTTCTTTTGCAAAAGATATATCCTAATACACTTTTCTCTAGTAAAAGAAATACAACTAATCTATTTATTTTTACAAACCAATATGAAATGAATAAATAGATTACAAACCCAAATAAATGAATATTACAACCAAATTGAATATTGAATAAACCACAACACAAACACACAAGGTCATGGCTAAGTTATGAACATCCAAATATGCAAGTATTACATGTCTAAAATGGTTCCCCTTTTGAACCTCAAACTTTCGGCTAAGTATAAGAAAACTGAAAGTTTTGGGTTTTGTCCAAACAAAACAACCAATTATCCAAATGACTTAATTCTTCAAGATTATCACATGCATGTAAAGTATAATCTTGAAGAACCAAGGGGTAACCAAAAGCCCCAAAATTTCGGCCATATGGTGAACCACACCATAAAACCCGAAAATATTTAGATCTATTGAAGCATGTATCCGTATAAGCGGCTCTTGATACCATTGTTAACAAGATTATCAAATTCATATAAGCCCATTTATATGAAAAACGCAGCGAATAAATTAGTTTTAAATCTTGTTATATAGATTAATATAAAACCCATTTTATATGTAAAACTCAAATCCCGGATCCATATTCGAAATTACATGCTTACCAAAATCAACAACCATAGGGGGTTCATGTAATACAACCTTTAAAGATGCAAGGAAGATGAAGGAGATGATGGTTTGAACAGCTAGCCTTCAATGGAGAAAAGCCTCAAGCTTGTATACCCTTCCAAACCTTCAACAAACACCTTGCTTGCTAGGATTTGTACTTAGAAAAACCTCCTTCTTGTTCACCTCTAATTCTGGCCAAAAATAATAGAGAGAAGAGAGAGTTTACTTCTTGTGTGTGTCAGAGAGAAAGAAGAGTGTGACCCAATGCACCACCCAACTTAGACCAACTATGAGGCTTGCATGTTCTTGATATATTAATAACATTAAAGAGAAGAGAGAGGGGGGAAAGGGGGCCCGGCCCTTTTGGGCTCTCTCCCAAAATTCAAACTCCAAAAATGTAATTATTTGTTAACTATGTTGTACATGTAACATTATGATGTAACATGTCATGGAAAGGTAACATGTATTATGTAACATGTCTTTCATACTTGTTATTTAACCAATTTAAACAACAACATGAAATATTTTCTCTCAAAATATAAATTATTCATATAATTTATATATTACACAAGTGCAAATATCTAGAAACCCATTTCTAAATATTCTAAGTGTTGATATTTATTTGTTAGTTCATATCATAAATAAATATCATGGTGTTTGTCTAGCTTGTTATTGGATATGACCCGACTTGGATCATAACGTACTAGCCACATCAACTCTAATATGTGTCTTAGGCAGACCAATTCCAACAATCTCGCACTTGCACAAGATACACATTGGCAGACCCAAGAATTTTTTTCATGGGGAGCGAAAACTTTTAAGCATCGTATGACTATCACTATATAATAAATTTATTTTCGATTTATACCCGGTGGGTCGATCCGGGAGACATGATAAAAAAAATTAAACTTGAACTAAATTTCACATACATAACAAAAGCATGTCAATCGTCATTTATAATAGGCTTTAATAGTTATTTATTTGTATAGTTTCAAACTTAATTACTTTTATGTTTATATATAGAGTGGTGGAACCAAGAGATTTGTATTAAAACATGGACGTGCCTACAATTTGAACTCCACAAGTTATGCGTACTGATATACTAAAATAATAACATAAATAACAAATTTCAAATTAAACACAAAAAGGCAGAGGATGATAACATTAAATATAGAATTTAGCATATTATTTATTCAATCAAAAAATAATAAAAGATTTACAACTTAAGTTACAGATGTAAGTGGCCGGCCCAATATGTAGTGTTAGTTATATATTTTTTATTTCAGTTTTTGGTTGGGCTTTATTGGAAAAGGTCCATCTTATTAACCCTAACAACTAACAAGTATAACATATCTTCTTCCTCTTCATCTACATGTTCTTTACATTCAACAGCAGAGAACCAGCGTGTGCCACCAATGTTTACCGAAAAAAATTCAGATGAGTAGGTGCTAAAAGTTTAGGGATATGGCGCAGTAGGAGACCTTAACCAGATTTTTAAGGTGGGCAATCGAGATTTTCAAGTAAAAATTACACTATAAATATTTTTTTAAGGGGGGCGGCTGCCCCCTTTCTTTGAACGTTGGTCCGCCTCTGAAGATACATAGAAGATTGATGCAAGTAGCAAATACCGCCTAACAACAGTTTACTACCCTTAATACGTACGACGATGTGCCATTCAATAACATCATCCCCTTCAAGTCCCTTACTTGAAATGATTTAGGTGAATCTACCATTTATCATTTTGCCACATATGTCATGTCAAATCCAAAGACACAGAGTGATCATTCTTTGTTGATTTACCTTGCAGTCATCGAGTGGTGTTCATTTGCTTTAGCTATTCAATGTAGCTTGTCCATGAGGCCCTCGATGTACTACTTCTTGTTTTGATGCAGCAAGTCTCGTCTCGTCTTTCTAAGAGACATCGTTTCATACTATATTAACACCATTGCCTAAGATGACACTATATCACGGCAAACATAATCATTATGCATAACCAAGATACATTCATGACAAATGCAATATCTTACGTACCATAAATAAGCATAAGTCTTAACTTTAACATAAAATAGCATGAAATAAGTCCTTAAACAGTCATACACAAAATGAAATAAAATTATTGTAATATCAATTATTCTCTCATCGAATGCTTCTCTCTGCCGTTTTCTTAGCACGCTTGACCTATGCCTTTACCCCTTCGTGCCTCCCGTTTCGGTTTTCTTGCATTCCCTTGCCATATGATCTGTCTTCCTACATTTGCAGAATTTCGGGCGATCAGGGCATTCTCGAGAGTAATGCCCACTCTTTCCACACCGGTAGCGCCTGTCTGATCCAGTCTTGCATTCTCCCTGATGCGCTTGTCACATATTTTGCATGCATCTTTGTTTACAACCTTAAACTTCCTCTCACCAGTTATTGCCACTATGTCGCCAGACCCCGTAGCTGGAGTAACCCATTTCTTCTTCTCCTTTTCCTCCACCACCACATCGTCCACGGCCAGGTTGTCATAAACCATTTATGCAAGTTTAACAGCAGAATCAAAGGTAACATGTTTACTAGCCCTGACTAACATGCAGATATTTTGTGGAAGTCCTCTGATGTAGCACTTGATCCGTTTCGCTTCAGTGTTCACAATATCTGGCACCAGCCTGAGCAGGCGATTAAACTCAGTGGTGTACTCACGGTGCGTCATCTTGCCTGCCTTCATATTCAAAAACTTTATCTCAGCCCTCTCAACTTCAGCATCAGCACAAAGCCTCTTCATCACCAATTCCTTCAGATCTTCCCACTTCATGGCCTCTATCTCCTCCAGCGTTTTCCTTTGTTCCACCGTTTCCCACCAGAACATAGCCTCATCACCAAACGACTAAGTAGCATAACCCACTGCTTGGTCGGGATGACACTCACTAATTCGGATAATCTTGTCCATAGCGGTTATCCACAGGAGAGTAGCGATTGCATCTTCTAGACCAGTCAGCTTCAGCGGTTCGCAACCCTTGAATGACTCGTAGTTACACCCACCTCGGCCTGTCCTTCACTCGCCAGCTTTCACAGAACTAACCTCACTCGAGTCACCTTTCCTATCTTCATCACCTTTCTTGCCACTCTCCCCTACTCTCTCAGCAGTCCTTGCATGGCTTCCCGCAGACCCTTCTGGTTGTAGGTTGTTTACTGCATCAGCTACAGCTTGAGCAATGGCAGCTTAAACAACATGATCAAGTTAATACCCTTCATTGTTGCTTGGCTCTTGCACAATTGCACTCATTTCCTCTCTTGTGTTAGTAACTGGTCCCTCAGAAGGTTCTCGGACAATACGTGGCCTACCACGACGTCCCGGACGACCTCCTTGACCAACAACTTTCCTTGCTCTGGAAATTCGTATTCTATTCGGAAACACAAACGTCATCACTCAAGGAACTATTTATTACAATGATAGTAAGGCTAACAGGTTATAACAGTGGCAAGCTATGGTTAGCTTATCATGTTACTCTCTGTGTCCAATACACTTCCCTTTGTAAGTCCACTTGTGCTATGTTCTACTTTTAAACAATTAAACAATTTATATAATCATATTCTCATATCCCTAGCAATTAAGCTAACTTACTTACACATTCTTACATTATATATGAAATTAATCATATACTTTACCTTTCCTAGCTTGTTTGAGTCACACATGGCTTTCTCGAACTGGCATCTTATTTCTTTTCTTACTTAAGTCCCATAATCTGTTCAAGTCTAAGCATGTAGGATACTTAATTCTCTCGAACTCATGACCTGATACCAACTTGTAAGGCCCCGGTCCTGGTGCTCTATATTATCGATGGATTTACTCATAAACACAGTTCTAAATATCATAGTTAAGTAAAATCTTTTCGCGGAATATAAAAACATCAATCATTCATTACATATCATTTCAAATCTTGTCTTTAAATATAACATAAAACATCATAACACTTCTTCTTCCGATGCCAGTCTCTTAAGTTCATTCCATGTGTCACTCTCTCAAGCCAGCTGTTTCATTCTACTCACATGCGTGCATACTAAAAGTCAACTACGCTTAGTGAGTTCTAGTTAATCAGGCAACATACTGTTCATTCACATACCTATATATATGTATCCGAAGACACATCTTTGTGCTTAACCTATTACCTTTCTGTCATACATACATACATACATACATACATTCATTCATACATTCATACTCAATACTTACCTTAGTCAGCCAAGAGTATGTTCATAGTCCGCCGTCTATACCTATACTGAAGGTCATGAACACGTACAAGGTCCGCAATCCTTACATATGTTCACCATTCATGGTACGTACAAGGTCCGCAGTACTTCCCTATACTATCCTACATTAACAACACGTACAAGGTCCGCAGTGCTTCACTATGTTGTCACCTATCTCATAGCACGTACGAGGTCCGCAGTCCTCCCCTATGCTACCACATTACATTTATAGCACGTATAAGGCCCACAGTCCTTTCCTATGCTGACACCTATATCATAGCACGTACGAGGTCCGCAGTCGTCCCCTATGCTACCACATCACATTTCCAGCACGTATAAGGTCCGCAGTCCTTTCCTATGCTGATAACTATCTACAATACGTATAAGGTCCACAATCCTTATCTACGTTGGCTCTATCATCTATAAAATGTATAAGGTCCACAATCCTTAGATACGTTGTCACATGCCAAGTCTATGTCCAACTGAAGTTAGAGGAATTTGCCATCCTAACTTACTATGTCAGACATAGAGCCAGCGTAACGTACATAAACCTGCTTACACGTACCTCATATGCAATAAATATATATAACGTAACAACGTAAACAAAGCAATTTACATCATAACATATAGACACACTAGGAATCTTTCACATTAATCTTCTAACAATCACCTTCCTTGGTGATACGTGCAATATCCGAAGATCGTTCACGCACCGATAAGCATTCATTCAAAACCTCAATATAATATCTATCACATAAATCATCTATAGCATACAACCCCGAAAGGTGATTGTTAGTATCGTTCACATACATATCGGCGTATAAGTTTCACATTGAGTATGCACACAACCCCGAAAACATAACAAGGAAATGGTGTCAAAACTCACTTGTCTCCTGCTTCTGATGACGGTTATGTCATTCCTTTGCAATGTATGAATGACTGTGAAATAAGGCACTTTAATCAGTTACTACTTCTAGAGTTCGTTTACTTCATCGGCCTTTCTTTCTAAGTCTTACTCATTTTAAATGTTACTTTTCATTATTACTTCTTTACTTATTCTTATCTTAACCCTCATATAAGTGCATATCTAATGCTTACGTACGTATAAACCGTTTATCTTTCGTTTTATTTAAAATATCACCTTCACCCGTATAAGTCCTTGGGCGCATAAGCCACCTCAGCGCATAAGTCATTCCAACGTATAAGTCAGCACGTATAAGTTATTCAACGTGTAAGTTAATTCAAATATAAGTACCTCCGTATAACTTATACGTCTGTATAACTTATACGCCCATATAAGTTATGCGCCATATAAGCTATACATATAAGTGATTATACGCTCATTATACACATGCACGCAGACATACTTATACGTTACATGTACATTACGTTATATACATATGTGGTCTATACATATACTTATATGTTGCATACATACATATATGGTACATACACTTATACGGCCTAACATATACAGCCATATACATATACGCCCGTATATGTGTAGTCCAGCCTTCATTTTCGCGATTTTAGGGTTTTTCTTCGATTCCGGCGTCGTCAGCCGTCGTTAACCACCATGGTTTGCCGGAGTTTGATCACTCAGGTAGCTTCAGGGTGTCCAGATCTGAGCTAAGGTGGCCCTTAAGCTCGTTCTTGGTTGATTAAACACCCGAGTAAAGGTAGATCTAGATTCAAACGGCTCATTCGGCATCCCGGGTTACGGTGTCGGGTTCTAAGTTGTTGGTTCAGTTGAGATAAATGATTTCTTACCTTCGGTTGGTCTCAGATCATTGAATAGAATTGTGTAGAGAGTGTTTGGCTTAAATGTGTGTTTCTGAGGGTGTTGGCTAAGGTGTAGAATGAAAGAGATGGAAATGATTTAGGGTTTAAGTGGGCATTTATACTCCTTAAGCCCATGGACCTTAGACCCATCTTCATCTTAAGTCCATAATTAATTCCATTTATTCTATCCCACCATCCTTTATCTTTATTATTATATTATTATTATTCTAATAACTCAAAACTAATTCTTCCAACGTAATTAATATATTAAATATTATTCATGGAAATTTCAAAATGTTACAGCTCTAGGGAGTTGAATTTTGATCATTTGAGTTCAAAAGTCAAGAATATACCTGAAAATTTCAGTATCTCATGTAAGCCCTTGATTCATCTTGTCTGAAACCAAGTAATGTTAGGTGGTGGATGTAAAGATTAGTTGTTTACATGAACAAATCTATTTGCTTTGATAAAGTAGACCAAATGAGACCACACTATAATTAGAGGCAAAGATTTCAACCAAATGAAACAAAAATATTAGTTCGATAATAGAGACATTTCATCAAATAGATTGTGAGCACGACAAAGAGGAGCCATATATAACCTACACCTAATTAACCTATAAAGAAACCCACATAAAGCAGAATTAGAATCCTAAATACATAACAAACAATGCACAAACAACATAAGAAACACAAACTAACGTGACTGATAAGGTAGTAAAATCAAAAAGAAATCGTACAATCAACCAAATCGATAAAACATGAGAAAATTTATGAAATAATGAAACATATAATTTATCAAAATATTGCATATTTTGCGTGCAAACTATAATACACATAAAACATAAAGTAATACAATAGAATTGTATATTTACCTCGTTCAATATGGGGAAGATCTTTAAGTATAACTATTATAACTATATGAATAACTATATACAATAACCCAATATAATCAAATCAAGTGTAACTAACTTCTAACTTAGGCCTTAACCGGAGATTGTTCAATAAGCCTGTAGCATATTCGATTTTGTTTTTGTCTTCAGCTATATGCAAGCTGCAAATTTTACAAAACTGATTAATTCCCTACAGCTATCCATAAACAAATAAAGTAGCGACATCAGCAAGCATCTAGTCAAATAACTCCAACCAACTTCAATTTTAGCCAATTTTCATACATATAAGCCGGGATCAAATCACATAGATAGAGTAAAATAAATGATATATCAGAGATAGAGTTAACCTAAACCGAATGATAATTAGATTCTAAAAAAAAACTAAAAAAAACATAACCTTAACCTCTTGTTTGGATTCGCCGATGACGAATGATGACGGGCAGGCGTTGTACACTTTCACCGGCCGGAGGCTAGACATCGTCAAAAGATACGGCCTCTGAATCAATTATAGAGGTATCAGAAGATTGTTACTAATGATCTACTTCATCATTATGAATATCCAATAAGGGCTATATTGAAGTAAAATATAATTTATTCATATAATAATATTTATTGATATTAAAAAAAAAAACAATTTATTTTCACTAAATTTATTAGCATATATAAACACGTAATTTTTAAAACTAAATATCATAACATAATATTTTTTCAACTGATATACCTAGAAAAGTTATTGTGATAAACAATAAAAAAATATATATCATACAAATGTGTCCATTAAATATAAACAATAAATATACAACATACACAAAATTATATAACCTACACTGTTTTGAGCAATAAAAACGTACAACATACAAAAAAACATACAATTTACATATGTAATTTAACATAAACAATTATATAAACTACACAAAGATACACATATCTTACACGTGTGTAGGTTATATGTTTTTCTTTTGTAGGTTATATATTTTTTTTATTAAATATTTGGTAAGATTAGTTTTTAATTAATGAGATGTTATAACCCGTTAAAGATATATCTGGGTTTGATGAGACCCATACCCATGAATTCGGGTCAAATGCATAAGAAGTCTCTATTTAAAATCAAGCAAATCTTACGGGGGTTGTTTTATATTATTTGTTTCTAATATTTATTTATTTTTTGATTTTTTAATTTTTTTATTGTATAAAAATTAATAATATATTTATGGTTTGATGATAGAGTAAAACCTCACTGAACCGCACCACGCACACCCTTAACCTAAATAATAATAATAATAATTGTTATAACATGTTACAAGTTTTATTTGAAATTGATTAATAATCTTATTTTATTTGATGCATTAACGTAATCTTAACTGACTATGGAAATCAAACAAATTTTAAAGTTTATATGTAAACCACGTTATATATATATATATATATATATATATATATATATATATATATATATTCATCATCATCATCATCGTACTCAGTATATCCCACCAATAGCAAAGCTATGTTAGGGTCTGAGGAGGGTAAGATGTAGACAGCCTTACCTCTACCCCATAGGGATAGAGAGGCTGCTTCCTGTGAGACCCCCGGCTCGATAGTAGTTTTGCATCAAGCCTTGGACATAAAGCACATAGCACTCAATCATCGGGATACCGGCTGATTGGTGCATGTACCCTCGTCTTTCGGCTATCAACGCCACCACATAATGCCTGATTAACCTTCCGCCACTTTTAACGTTATTTTCACGAGATTAGTAAAATAACGTCAAAATTAGTGCAATTTCACTTTTGCCCACCCGAGGGTTTACACATATATACATAATATGCGCGCACCTCAAGCAGGGCGTATATATATATATATATATATATATATATTAAATTAGATATTAATTTTTAGTATCTCTATTTTATAGGATTTTTGTGTCAAATATTTGGTTAGGTTAATTTTTAATTCATTGAGATGTTATAACTCGTTTAAGGACTATTTGGGTTTGGTAAGACCCATACGGCCATACCCGTGAATTCGGGTCAAATGCATGAGAAGCCTCTATTTAAAAATCAAGCAAATCTGGTGACTCCAAAAAAGGGGGAGCGACCACATCGCGACACGTAGAATTTTTATGTTTTCATTTATATATACACACACACAAGAAATGGTTCATGAGAAAAATCATATTAGTGCGAGAAATGAATATGAGCCACTAGTTTAATGAAAAATGTGTAAATGCAATAATAAATGCACTCTCTCTCTCTCTCTCTCTCTCTCTCTCTCTCTTCATTTAATAGAACTCATATAACCATAATAAATTTATATCTAATTAATATATCTACGTAAGTTAACTATAATAATTAAGAAGATAAAAACACTAATTTAATTTTATAATTTATTTACATCATCTTTATTTTATCCAACAAAAATACAA
Source organism: Bidens hawaiensis (assembly GCF_021521415.1). Taxonomy (NCBI): domain Eukaryota; kingdom Viridiplantae; phylum Streptophyta; class Magnoliopsida; order Asterales; family Asteraceae; genus Bidens; species Bidens hawaiensis. The sequence goes on from NW_027496131.1 coordinate 117,505, forward strand.
TTTATTCCTATAATACTAGTACTTTATATTAAAAAATTATTTTCACTCAATTTATTAGCATATATCAACGTGTAATTTCTAACAATAAATATCAAAACATAATATTTTTTTAGTTAATATATTTAGAAAAACTATTGTCATAAATAATAATAAAAAATGTCAAACAAATGTGTCCATTAAATATAAATAATAAATATACAACCTACACTTGTTTAGAGCAAATACAAAAAAACATATAACTTACATATTTAATTCGACATCAATAATTATATAAACTACACAAAGATACACATATCCTACATGTGTGTAGATTATTTGTTTTTCGTGTGTAAGTTATATGTTTTCTTATTCTTAGAACAAGTGTGGGTTATATGTTTTTGTGTAGGTTGTATATTTCACATTTGATGCAAACATGTGTCAGATATTTTTTTGTATTATTCATCACAATGTAACTACGTGTTGATGGATATTAATAAGCTGAGTTGGAAGAAATTGGTTTTAAATAGAAAAAAATTTTAATGTATGAATAAATTGTATTTGTGTAGGATAAAATTTCAGTGTGTAGATTATATGTTTTTCGTGTGTAGGTTATATCTTGTGTATTTTATTGATGATGAATTTTGTGTGTAGGTTATATGTTTTCTTATTCTTAGAACAAGTGTAGGCTATATGTTTTGGTATATGTTGTATCTTTTTTTGTTGATATTTAATTAAACACGTGTAAAATAGTTTTTGTATTACTTATCACAATGTAACTACGTGATGATAGATATTAATATATTGAGTTGGAAGAAATTGGTTTTAGATAGAAAGAAATTTTAACGTATGAATAAATTGTACTTGCGTAGGATAAAAATTCAAGACACAGAAAATAAGTTATAAAATATAAAAATAAATGAATTCTCAATATTTTTCAATTATAGTAATTTGATTATTTATATTAATTGAATAGATAATTATTATGGTTTATTAGTTATATTAATTGAAGAGAGATAATGCATTTATATTTTCTTAATTTATTTTTAAGTTTTTAAAACCTAAAATAAACTAGTGGCTCATATTTATTTCTCACATTTCTCGCAGTAATTAGAGGTGTGAACATTTAGGTCCGACCCGAAAAAACCCAAAGAACCGACCCGAAAAAACCCAAACCAAGACCGTTCCTATTTACTAACTTATAAATTCGGTCTTTAATATCATTCCCAATCGGTTTCGGGTCGGGTCCATCGAAAACCGACTAAATCAGAATAACCGATGTTCTTTGAGACATTTCATCAAACAATTGGAGTGTGTAGTGAATCAAACAATAAATTAAGCCTATATTGATCAATTAAGCACCCAAATTGTGAAATCATATTGTTATAATCAGTTATAAAAGAAGAATCTGGGAGAATATTCAACATAGACTTCAAGTTAATATATATATATATATATTATAATCTTGCATGAATGTAATTGTACCTGTTGTAGACCGTGATAATGGATTGATATCTGCAATTCAATCATCTCCAAGGATCCTTCTTGATTCATATATAATTAATTCAAGTTATTGAAGGGTTTTTGTGGGTTTCGGTCAAACGCACAAAGCACCGATAGACCGATCGTTTAAAGACCGATACCCGATCATATCATTTTTCTCTTGAACCATTCTATTTATATATATATATATGGGGGGGGGGGGGGGTGAACACATGATTTTAAGTAAATATTGTAAATATTATGTTACTAGCTTTTAGCCCGCGTGTTACGCGGGTTAGTTATATGTGTTTTTTAAGCCAGTTTGACATTTTGGTTCGGTTCAAAACAGTATTTAAAAAAATATATTTAAGAACTAATATGCTTATATACATATATATAAACTTGTATAAAATATTAAGAACTAATCTGTATAATCAAGTATAAGTTCTCATTCATACCTAACTACTAACTCACACGATTGACATCAACATAATTAAGCACAAATAGGTTAAAATTACAAACATAATTCAATTCCAATAACAATAATAATAACAAAATTACATAATTACAACAGCTTAATTAACAAAATAACTATCTACCTACAATTTCTAACTTCACGATTGGAATCAACAAATTAAGCACAATTAGGTCAACATCAACAGCAACAGAACCTCAATTATGTGCAGTACAATTCAATTTTCTATTTTAGAATGTTATATCTTCATACCGTATATATATGTAGCTTTCAACTTGTACGTATGATGTGATGTTGAAGAAGACTACTAAAAAATAATAAATGATAGATGTATATATAATGATTATTTTATGAATTGTATTATACTTATAATAGGTAAAGATACAACCTAGATTAAATAGGGATTTGAACTATAGTTGTTATTATTATTATTTTGCTGAGATAGTTTTATTTTTATTAAATTTCCTTCAGTAAAAAACTATTATTATACATAATAATTTTCTTATTAGTTGTATTATACTTATAATAGATAAGGATACAACTTAGATTAAAAAGAGATTTGAATTAAATAATTTAACATCAAATAACCCATAAAATAATAAACAAAAATTATAGTTATTATTATTCTTATTATTTTGCTGGAATATTTTTTTGGTTATTATTTTGCTGCTATATTTTTTTTTTAATTTTACTTCAACAAAAAACTATTATTTATAAAATTTAATTACTATTTTGCTGAGATAATTTTATTTTTTTTAAATATCCTTCAGTAAAAAACTATTATTATAAATAATAATTTTCTTATTAGTTGTATTATACTTATAATAGGTAAGGATACAACTTAGATTAAATAGAGATTTGAATTAACTTATTCAACATCAAATAACCCATAAAATAATAAACAAAAATTTATAGTTGTTATTATTCTTATTTTGCTGTAATAATTTTTTTTGTTATTATTTTGCTGGAATAATTTTTTTTTATTTTTCTTCAGCAAAAAACTATTATTTAAAAAATTTAATTACTAAATAACAAATCAAAGTGTGTTCTTTAATTAAGTATGTTTCATATATTTCGAGTTTCAGACACAAAACTAACCTTAAGAAAGAATATATTAGCACATTGCATACACGGGTAGAAAGTCTGAGCAGCCGGCAACTTGTGGTGATCTTCTCGTCTCATAATTTGACCACACCTATATCATTAGTAGCATTAAAAACAGTTGACAATATATATTTCGAGTTTCATAAACAAAACCAACCTTAAGAAAGAATATATCTTCACATTGCATACACGGGTAGAAAGTCTGAGCAGCCGACAACTTGTGGTGGTCTTCTCGTCTCATAATTTGACCACACCTACACGAATCGATAATATCAGCACATTGCATACACGGGTAGAAAGTCTGAGCAGCCGGAAATCGATAATGTAAACATATCATTAGTAGCATTAAAAACAGTTGACAATATATATTTCGAGTTTCATAAACAAAACCAACCTTAAGAAAGAATATATCTTCACATTGCATACACGGGTAGAAAGTCTGTAGCAGCCGACAACTTGTGGTGGTCTTCTCGTCTCATAATTTGACCACACCTACACGAATCAATAATGTAAACATATCGTTAGTAGCATTATTAAATAAGTATGTTTCATATATTTCGAGTTTGAGAAACAAAACCAACCTTAAGAAAGAATAGGATGGTCCCGGGCCTCTCATAAAGGACTCGGAAGGACCAAGTTAGACAACCCGTTAATATTAACATGACCTGCACATTCTAACCAAAGGTTATTTCAGTACGTAAACACTCCAATTTGGCATCTAATTCGATAAATTAAGCAAACAGTAAATATGAATAAGTAACGGAACTAACTAATCAAGCTTCAATTCTTCTATGTTATCACGAATGATAGTTAATTTGAGTTCTAAAGTCAATTAACTCTTTTGAAAGAAGTGAAAAAGTAGTTTGCTTTGGAAACATTATCCTCAAAGAATAAGACAAATTTTGATCTCTAGACCACATAGTTATGGCATGCTAAATCAGTCGAAGTTTGTGGCAATTACAACATGGCCATCTGGTCCTAGTAAACATTCAAAGCCTAAGCATATAACTCTAAAAATTACCAAAAATCTATAGGTTTAACTGATTAATTCCATGTTCAATTCAAAATTTCAAGGCCAGATTCACAAAAATTAGAACAATGAAAAACAAAGTTAAAACAAACCTGGAATTGGGTTCTCGCCAGTATAGTCCAAGAGTCAAAATATCAACATCGATTGAGCGTAAATCAGCCATGGCTTGCTTCAACTCTTCTGTCTCTTCATCAGATTTTCCAAATGCCAACATTATTGATTATTAGGAATTTAGGATGCAATATGAGTGTTTGACTAATACTAACATGTAAATGTTGCCAGGGCAACTAATCACAACTTGAATATAACACCGGGAAGAACAGAAAATCACACCCACGTCTCCAATCTGGTAAATTAACCAACATATAAACAATTAACTTCACAAAACTGATTAAAAACTGTATAACTGACTGTTTGACTGTTGAAAAAGAGTAGAAATTAGAGAGTTCAACAATTAAAAAATCGCCCAATCTGTCTAAATATCAATTAGGGTTTATGTACTAATAATCAAAATACCAATAAATCAACAAATTAACAGACGAACATACCTTGTATTTGGAAAGAGGCGATGCAATATAATGGTTTGGGATTCGAGGGAGATGATGGTGAAGAAGATATATGTGAGTCCGCAGTAGCGATAATAGGGTGGTTGAGAGGGAAAGGATTAAAGAGGTGTTCTGACCCATTTAAGTGTATATGGGTTTGGTAAGATAATGACCCGCGAAATTTAAACCTTAAACGGGTCAAAACCGAGTTAAATCAATAAGAAGCCACCATTTTAAAATCAAGCAAATCTGATGGCTTCAAAAAGAAGGGGAGCGACCACATCGCGACACATAGGATTTTTGGATCTTCGTTTATATATATTATAGATTTTTAATTTTTAATTAGAATAAATTAGATGAATATAAATTTATGAGAATTATAGGTTTGCTATTCATAAACTAATAAATAAGAATAAATGCTTGTTTACTAATTTTGTAAATGAACATAAACGGACACATATGAACCACAAACCAACATATATTATTATATTCATTATTTGACATGTAAAAATAGGCTTGCTTAAACTCTAAGTATCACTCAAAGTGAATATAATTTTAAGAACCAGGATTTCTAATATAAACTAAGAAAAAAAATAAGATAATAAAACACTAAAATATAAATTATAAAAAGTTAATAGATTAGGATCCAAACTAAACATTTTAAAAACAACATAAATTTCTTTAGAAACCAAATACAAATAAACGAACATGAATGCATAAAAAACGTAAATGAACAAACATAAACTTACACATTAATGAATGTTGACGAATACAACTTCTATGCTCGTTTAATTAACAAACAAAATTCCTTGTTCATATTTGTTATTTATGTTTTCAGACCCGGCCCGGACGCCTTACCGGGTCAAAGGTTGGACTGGTCAGAAAGGACAGATCGATGTTTGACCCGGATGATGTCATAAATAATATATATATAAAAAAATAATACAATGGGTGTAGCACACAATGTATTATGCATACGCATTATAAAAAGTTTAAGGTAACTTTTAAATAAAAACTATAACTTTAAGAGTGGAAATGTAATTTAGATTAAATTTACCAAATGTTTCTTAAATTTACCTCATGTATTCAAACTGCATCAACAGTTCGTTTAGTTTACACACATTATCATATTCACATGTTCTTCAACTCTTGATTGTTGCAGGTAGTCGATATTGTTTAAAGCTAGTCGACCATCCAAATCGAGATGGTAGAATTTCAGTTTTGTTATTTTCTATTCAGAACATATATATGAGTATTTATTTTGTAATTTATTATATACTACTGTATAAAGCTAAGCTACTATTTGTTTGTGTGATTTACAGGGAGCTACAAGTGATTTTGAAGGATGCATAACTCATGGACCATGGGGTGGTTCAAAGGGAAACAACTGGGTGTATATGCCTCAACAAGGCCATTTCGGAAAAATAAAAATTAGCGTGAGATATGCAGGAGTTGTTGACTGCATTACTCTCCAGACCTACTTCAAAACAGGTGAAACTTTAACATCTTCTTGTGGCGGCAAGGGTAGTGATCAAACTGACACGGTAACTAATTAATATTCTTTCATGTTATACCATTGGCATATATATTTTACAAAAAGACATGTCTCTAATTTCGTAGATTTGCATAGACTACCCTGATGAATATTTAATTTCAATAAGTGGGACAATTGGTCAATATGAGGGATCAGATGTAGTGATGTCCATATGTTTTAATACAAACCAGAACCGTTATGGCCCGTATGGTACTCGTCACGGCAAAGCCTTCTCGTACGATGGAAAGGGCGGGGTGATTGTCGGATTTCATGGCCGTTGTAACAAATACCTCAATGCCATTGGAGTTTATGTGAGGCCTGAGTCTGGTCTAAATCCTGCCTATGAAATCAAACTAATACATGAGGTTAATTAATTTGTTCTCATAGTCTCTAGTTGGTATTTCTTTTTGTTTAATTAGTTAAGTTTTTGACTACAGCCATGCTCTAGTATGTCTAGATCTGCAATGCCGAGGGACGCAGGCCCATGGGGAGTATGTGGAGGTAAATCGTGGGATGACGGAGTTTTTTCAACCATCAAACAAGTGCGTGTTCATTTAGGAGAGTTGAATGCGATTTACGCGCTGCAGTTTGAGTATCTGAATAAGGATGGTAAATCTGTTTTGTCACAAATCCATGGATCAACGGATGGATTAACCATACAACTGGTATGATGTACAATTGTACAACTACAGTAACACATGTTCCCTTTATTTTTTTTGTTTCATTGATCTCTTGATTCATTTACGGTGAAAACAAAACCATGATCTTGGCAGGTTGATTTGGATGTCAAGAATGAACATTTGACTGGCATCTCTGGGTTTTACGGAGACGTCAAAGGGTATAATGGGATGGAAGCAATCACGTCGATTAGTTTTCATACAAACTTGAGGATTCATGGGCCTTATGGGGAAGAAAGGGGATTTGGATATAAATGCTATTGTTCATCAGCATTTCCTGGGAAAGTGACTGGTTTTCATGGCAGGGATAATGGATTCTTAAGTGGAATAGGTGTTCATATGGAGTATTTCTGAAGATGATGACTACTTGCATACATTGATCGACATCAGTTTTTGTTATTATTCTCATATTTTGTTTACGTTTTTAGAATTTGGATTTCTAAAACTTGTGTCAAGTGGAATATCAAGATCTTCTAACATTTATGATTTTACCATTTTTGCTTTGTGATTGGCTATATTGGTATCAAGGGCTTTTGTATTTGAAACAGGTATTTAACATAGAAGTGATCCCAAATAACTTGAAAAGCGATTAAATATGTATAAATTAGGTTTTGTCATGTGAATCTATTCCAGAAACTAGTGTTGTTACTCCTGAAACCAGTTAAATACTTTTTAAAATCCAAAAAATAAAGTGAAATTAGGTTTTTTATTTATCGGGTGTGGGGAGGAGTAAATATAGTTGAATGAAAAGAGCATTTCAGGGGTCAAAGGACACGATCATAATACATTACACTTGAACTGATAATATGTAGAGATTGAAAATCTAGATTTTGAAGAATGAAGAAACAATTAATTTTCGACCGGATAGTACTTATCAAACTTTGTGAAATTTTCAAATATTGAGAATTGAAGGATTTGGTAGTGTTTTTTTTTTGTTTGTGTAGAAACATGAAATGAATCTGACCTGATCCATGACGATGTTCCCCGGTCTTCGAGATGAACGAACCACGACTCGATCTTCTTCTCCGGTAGCTTGAGATCTGCAATGGTTTTTGGGGGTGTGGAGGTGACTGCTAAGAAATCTCGATGATCTCTTGTTTACAGACACAAAAATGGTTATGGTGATGGCTCTTATTGAGAACAACAACAACCCTTAATAAGGAGGTGGAGACCTCCTTATATAGGGAGCCTCATGGCCACCATCATGGTACCCTAATGGGCCTAGCCCAGTTAGGGTTACCTCCACAAAACCCCCTCAGCCCAATAATATTGTATTAGTCCATATAATAAAATAAGCCAAACATAATAAATTAAGGTCGTAAGCCGGGTTTAGTACCATACCCCTACAAGCCCCCCCAAGTCCAGTGTTGCTCCTAGGCGTGCAAGTGTTTTGGTGGAGCGCTGGACTTCATAAGGTATGTTAGGATATGAGGCGGTTTTTTCCCTTTTCTTCGGCCTTGTCTTTATTGTCTTTGAGTTTTGAGAGGTTTTCTCCATGATGGTGACATGTTGTGATCCTTATGATAATAATGGTGCACTGGCATGAATAAGATATAGCACACATCATAACAATAGTGGCGCGGGGCCAGATAAAAGATAGAGTGCGCATCTCGATAATAATGTAATGCAACTTGCGCGCGAGACAGCTTACGAGCTATAAAAATAATGAAGCTTGCGCGCGAGGCGACTTACGAGCTATAAAAATAATGAAGCTTGCGCGCGAGGCGACTTACGAGCTATAAAATAATGAAGCATGCGCGAGTTGCGGCTTATGAGCTATAATATGATGATAATGACTTGCCCACAAGGGCCTCTTCTAAGCAGGATGACTATCCCAACTTGTTTTCAAAATAATAATGGCGGCACAAATGGTCAGATAATAATAATAATGTCATAGGTGCTTGTGCGACTCGTAGCCGAACCTGCAAAAACATATCAACTAAAAATGGATGTATTACAAGGTTCCCATCCTCGGGCAAATTATGAGGTGTGCCCAACCTACGTTGGCGCGTGGCCTTTTGGGATATTATTAGGCTCCCGGCCTTTATGTTTGGCGCGTGGCTATGTGGGATATTATTAGGCTCCCGACCTTTAAGTTTGGCGCGTAGCCGTATGGGTTTATGAGGATTCCCAACCTTTAAGCATGGCGCGTAGCCGTGTGTTCTGCATTAATATAGGCACGATTTTTTGTGCCATTTCATGCAAATCTTATATACTCATACTTTTCGTTTTGTTTTATTTTGATTGTTAAACAAAAATCAATATAGGCAAAAAGTTTGAGGTTTTGTAAAAACTTGTAGAGTAATTCACTTACTTCACAAGATGTATGCGTTCTTTAGTGATCGGTGTTGGTCTAACGGAGTGTTGATCTGCGGTGCGCGCATGCATGGAGGCGGAGTGGTGATCCAAGGTCGCGTATGCATGGCGGCGGAGTGGTGATCCGCGGGCGCGCATGCATAGCGGCTGAAAGTTGAGCGCGCATGCATGGCGGGAGTTGAGCGCGCATGCATGGCGGGAGTTCAGCGCGCATGCATGGCGGGAGTTGAGCGCGCATGCATGGCGGGAGTTGAGCGCGCATGCATGGCGGAGAGTTGAGCGCGCATGCATAGCGAAGGGTTGCGTGCGCATGCATGGCGTTAGAGTCTTGACCCTCAGCACTGCGCACGCATGGCGTCGGGGTGTTCCTCCGATGCGGCGCATGCATGGCCGGGAGAGTTCGTCCGCAGCGCACTTGTATGGCGTCGGAGTGGTGATCCGTGAGTGCGCATGCATGGCGGCGGAGTGTTGGTCCGCGGGCGCATGCATGGCGGTGTGTTGTGAAAATGAGTAAAGGACTTAGAAAATATTTTCTTGCCTGGCTCCAACTGTGGAGGTGGTGTGGTATTTATAGTATTAGGGTTTCCAATGATTGGGCTCAGACCCAATTAGGGCCTTTTTGGCCTCCTCCTATTGCTTCGCGCCACGTGTACTTAGGACACCTGGTGCTTTTTCATTGATTATTCTCTGACCAAGGTATTTCACCTGACCCATGTGCCATCACGCGGTGGCACATGGGCTTTGCTGAGTTGTCCACCTTTCATTGGCAGCTGTCAACATCAGCACATTCTTTATTCCTTAAAAGATACCTTCTGGAAGGTTGTCTGATGAGCACAATCATGGTTGTCCTTATCCTGATTTGGATTAGACTATTCTCATTTGTTGTGTCGCTTACGCGCGACCTTTATGCGCCTATCCCGAGGATGCGCAAGGTCTTCTCTTTATTCGCACACTAAATGTGTGTGTTGTGTGCATGTGATATGCGCCACGCGCAGATGTTTCATGCGCTTGCGCATAGGTTTTGGCTTTGTGTCTTCATGACATCCTGATTTCAAGCCTCTTGTCTATATCTTGTGGGTTGACACGCCCCGCTCGATGTTAAGGCGGGTGCATACCCCTTCAAGCCCCCCCAGTCTAATGTGTGTCTTGTCTCGCGCGAGCGAGGTAAGATAGGTATTAGACTTAATAGTTTGCTTTTTTAATAGGGCTTGTTTTTTTCTTTTTCTTTTCTTGTACGCGCGTTGCGCGAAATTCCATCCCTTTGGTTAAAACGAATCGTCAATGCATGTGGTTGGTTGGTGTTGACATGCATCAGAGATGGAGACGTTGTGTCAGACCTTCGTGTGCTCGGCGCCAGCGCGCATGCGTGATGGCGCGCTGCTGCTTCATGGCGGTGGAACTCATGCATGGTGGCATGCACCATGGCGGCCAGATGGTTATCCGCGGTGGCGTGTACGCGTGGTGGCGAATGACATTACGCGGTGGCGAGGTTCACTTGTCGTGGCGCGTATGAATGTTGACGGAATGTTAATCCGCGACTGTGCGCATGTATGGTGGAAATGTATTGAACCACGGTGGCGCATGCGTGGTGGCGATGTACTGAATCGTGGTGGCGCATGCGTGGTGGCGATGTATTGAATCGCGGTGGCGCATGCGTGATGGCGGTGTATCGAACCGCGGTGGCGCATGCGTGGTGGCAGTGTATCGAATCGTGGTGGCGGTGTATCGAATCGCGGTGGCGCATGCGTGGTGGCGGTGTATCGAATCGCGGTGGCGCATGCGTGGTGGCGGTGTATCGAACCGCGGTGGCGCATGCGTGATGGCGGTGTATCGAACCGCGGTGGCGCATGCGTGATGGCGGTGTATCGAACAGCTGTGGTGCATGCGTGATGGCGGTGCATGCGTGATGGCGGTGTATCGAACCGCGGTGGCGCATGCGTGGTGGCGGTGTATCGAACCGCGGTGGCACATGCGTGGTGGCGATGTATCGAACCGCGGGTGGCGCATGCGTGGTGGCGGTGTATCGAACCGCGGTGGCGCATGCGTGGTGGCGGTGTATCGAACCGCGGTGGCGCATGCGTGGTGGCGGTGTATCGAACCGCGGTGGCGCATGCGTGGTGGCGGTGTATCGAACCGCGGTGGCGCATGCGTGATGGCGGTGTATCGAACCGCGGTGGCGCGTGCGTAATGGCGGTGTATCGAACCGCGGTGGCGCATGCGTGGGTGGCGGTGTATCGAACCGCGGTGGCGCATGCGTGTGCTTGTTGAATATAAGGTATGCTTACACATTGAAACTTGAACAAGGTTGTACGGAAATTATTTTTACTTAATCCTTAACAGTTGTCATATTTCAAGTTATTTTGCGATATTCTGAATATACTGACACGTGCCTTGGCATTTCCTTATTCCTCTTTTGCGCGACGTTATCGTGCATTTATTATAGGGAATTATGAATGAGTTTTTAGCCTTTACGTGTCAGTATGTGTTATTCTGCCTATATCCATTATAATCCCATGCGCGGCCCCGACCTGAGACCTTAACAACTATGCTTTGACATGTGTTTTGCCTTAGTTGTGCTTAGGTATTTTTATGGTCCAGCTGCGCAATACGTAGGATGGATGCTATGAGTAATTTGAGCTAAGGCTCATATTATTGGGCTAAGGCCCTGACGTTTTAGAGTTAGAACTCGTCAACGCGTCTGAGCTTGGAGCTCGCGCATGTATGTTTTACTTCGTTTTATTTTTAGTTTGATGTCAATACAATGTTGTCATATTGCTCAAAATTAATAAAGGGAAGTGTGAAACATGTATGCAAAAGGTAAAGGTCTGTTAGGCTCTCCGCCGCCTTCCTTCTTGTCACCTTCTCCGCGATTAAGAATGTCTTTTTGGGGTTGGGCGGCATGCATGGCGGGAGTTGAGCGCGCATGTATGGCGGGAGTTGTTTCGCAGGGCGCCTGTTCATAGCGGCGGAATACATCATCCGAGGCGGCGCGCATGCATGATGGCGGGTTGTTGATCCGCGGGGTTGCGCACGCAAGGCGTTGGAGTGTTCCTCCAATGCGGCTTCCTCCGAGGCGGCGCATGCATGGCGAGGAGTGTTCCTCCGATGTGACACATGCATGGTGGCGGAGTGGTGATCCGCGGGCGCGCATGCATAGCGGCTGAAAGTTGAGCGCGCATGCATGACGGAGAGTTGAGTGCGCATGCATGGCGAAGAGTTGAATGCACATGCATGGCTTTGGAATCTTTTATAGGTGGTGGAGTGTTGATTCGCGGCTGCACGCATGCATGGTGGTGCATCAGCCGCGACGCGCGGATGCATGGTGACAAAACCTTCCACGGGCGGTGGAGTGTTGATCCGCGGCTGCACGCATGCATGGTGGTGCATCAGCCGCGACGCGCGGATGCATGGTGACAAAACCTTCCACGGGCGGTGGAGTGTTGATCCGCGGCTGAACGCATGCATGGCTGCGGAATCTTGATCCTCGGCAATGCGCATGCATGGCGGCGGAGTGGTGACTCATGGGCGCACATGCATGGTGGCAAAGTCTTGATCTTCGGCACTGCGCATGCATGGAAGCGGAGACTTGATCTCCGGTGGCGCGTATGCATGGTAGCAGAATCTTGATCCTCCGCAGTGCCCTTGCATGGCGGCGGAGTGGTGACTCATGGGCGCACATGCATGGTGGCGAAGTCTTGATCTTCGGCACTGCGCATGCATGGAAGCGGAGACTTGATCTCCGGTGGCGCGTATGCATGGTAGCAGAATCTTGATCCTCCGCAGTGCCCTTGCATGGCGGCGGAGTGGTGACTCGTGGGCGCGCATGCATGGCGGTGAAGTCTTCTGCGCAAAACCAAAGGCATGGAGTTGTCTTCCGACCCGCATGGTGGGTTTTTGCGGACGCGCATGCATGGCGGTGGAGTGATGACTCGCGGGCGCGCATGCATGGCGTCGGGAGTCTTGTTCGCTAGATCTATAACCTAGATCTAAATCTGTAAACCAGATCTAGATAGATCTGAAGCTCGGAGTGGAGAGAATTTAAAACCATCACAGATCCGGAGGCTTGACCGTCCGAATCAGGTAGTTTCTTTTTTGGATCTACAAATCCTTTTCAGCTTCATTTTTGCACGGATCTGGAAGCATCTTTTAGATCTATGGATCTTTTTGAGCTTTAATAGAACAAATCTTGAAGCATTTTTCTGTAAACTTCCAGATCTGGATTTTTCTTGGATGAACAGATCAGAGAACCGAGACGAAAATCGAAGGGTAGCTCGTTGCTATCCCACGGATGGCACCAATGTAGAAACATGAAATGAATCTGACCTGATCCATGAGGATGTTCCCCGGTCTTCGAGATGAACGAACCACGACTCGATCTTCTTCTCCGGTAGCTTGAGATCTGCAATGGTTTTTGGGGGTGTGGAGGTGACTGCTAAGAAATCTCGATGATCTCTTGTTTACAGACACAAAAATGGTTATGGTGATGGCTCTTATTGAGAACAACAACAACCCTTAATAAGGAGGTGGAGACCTCCTTATATAGGGAGCCTCATGGCCACCATCATGGTACCCTAATGGGCCTAGCCCAGTTAGGGTTACCTCCACAAAACCCCCTCAGCCCAATAATATTGTATTAGTCCATATAATAAAATAAGCCAAACATAATAAATTAAGGTCGTAAGCCGGGTTTAGTACCATACCCCTACAGTTTGCCCACAGTTAAAACTTATGATTTTCAGGTGAAATCTTGTTCTATTAGATGGATGAACTGTTACATGTAATGGAAACCGAAAATTTTTTTTTCGAACAATTTATATGTTAGCCAAGCTAGCAACAGCTAGAAAAGAAAATTACATGAATCGACAAGGGGTTTTTAAGCCACTCGTTCCAACTAACAGTACTTTTACTCTCTCTATTTGTAATCCACAAAAACGAATGATTAAAGAGATAACTGGAAATTAGGTCGTTGCTTCTATCTTTACTAGAGAAGACTTTTGTTTCGCGCTCGTCAAATGATCCACCACGCGTTAAGAACAATCCCTTGAATCATATTCTTCTTCTTGCCAGTAACCGATAACGTCTCAAGCCAAACAATTATACCAGAATTAGAAGGGTCAGTTACCAATGGCAATTTAAGCCACTTACATATGGCATTCCCTAGCCTAGAAGCAATCTTGCACATTCCAAATAAATGACCCAAACATTTATCCACATTCGAGCAAAACAAGCAGAACCGAAGGGATATTAATTACCTTATTCACAAGGCTAGGATGTAAATTTAGACGATTGAGAGAAATTCACCATTCCATTATGTTTATTTCAATAGGGAGTAACCAGTTCCAACGAGTACTTAAATCCCCATCAGATAAAATCATACAATCTATATGGTTTCTTATAGAATTCATTGAAAAGGTATTATCTACACCAAAATACCAAACGCAATAATAATATAATAAATTGTAAGACAACACCCGGGGGGTCATAAATCTAATTTCTAATGTTCCTATAGCGGTCCCCAGGAATTTAAAGAGCTTAAAGCTTTTGTTGTAATATTACCTTAGTATGACACCACTTACGATTGTGTGGTCGTCTCATTTGTAGAAGTCCTTTGATTCTCCGATCTGCTTTCCTTTGTCTGAAGTGCTTGCTTCTGTGTTGAAAGCTTTATATTTGCACTTAGTACATGAGGTGTAGTGCCATGCCTTGTTCTCACCAACAATGACATCTTTTATGGCAGCCACACAGTTAACTTGCTTTCGCTGCATCAGAATAGCACTGCCAATAAGCGGTGGGTTTTACAGTATCTTATTGAGCTTGCAATTTAAGAAGGTAGCATACAATGTTTCATTGTTGATCAGATCCATGCTGCAGATATTGTTTGGTCTGACTCTTGTGCCAGACTGCCAGGGGAGGAGGTTGGATAACCAAGAGTCCACAGGTAGGAAAGTTTACCTCTTTGTACCTGCATGCAGCCATATATTAAAAATTGGTGAACTGGGTCCTTAAATTGTTACCCAATATTTCCGGTCCCCATAGGACCATACGCAAGGTCATATATGGTTTCAGTTTAGAACAAATAGGTGATAGGAATAATAGTGTTTAACAAACTGAGCAAGGTTATTGTGACAACCGCCAAAAATTAGACTAATCTGGTAATTATCTTAACCGTAATCGCGTATTAATTAGTAAAATAAATACATAGGAATAATATTTTTATCTAAACTCTTTGATTTTAGTTAAGTTTTAAAATATGGAACCCGAAAAAGTTCAATTTTGTCGTGTAGCTGACACTGTACAGATTAACACCGGGTAATATCTCGAAACGAATAAATTCATAAACATGTCAAGATGACCTCGAAAAATTAAATTTTATGTTAGGATATTAGAGATAGTATATAAACTTAATTTTAGAAGGTTCGAATCGCCAAAATCAGAAAATAAGTAACCGAAAGCCAGTAGAGGACACCGTAAGGGCCCGACATCAAGTTTTTCAGAAAATTATGTTTTTAGGCAAACATTGACTGTAATCTAATTTCGCTTAAAGCCTGATAAAAATTATTAGAAACGGATGTCGTTTGGCTAGATAAATTACCAGATACGTTAAAAACTTATCACCTAAACTATACCACATATTATTATAAACCACCAACTCTTCCACTCCCCCTTTGTTCTAGCCGACCCACCCTCACACAAACCCCAACCCACTTGCATTATTTTATATAAAACATCTAATAATTACTATGTTACTTGTAAGAACTATAACACTCCAACACAACACCCTAGGATACAATTCATCAATCCTATACCCTCCCTCTCTCTCTATATATCCGTATATCACCACCACCATTCCACCATCTCACCATTTCAAAATCACCATACCCACCATTGTTGAAGATTAAGAGTTCTTGATGGAAGCTTAAGCAAAATAGGAATTTAGGAAGCTAAAGGAGTCATAAACTAACTTAAGGCCACATTATCACCTCCTTAGACACCAAATCCAAAAATCCAAGGTAACCCACTTCAAGATTTGTGTATATTAGTTGTTATGTGATGTTTAAAGCTTGATTTTGGTATGTTTGATAATGTGCATGCAAGTATAATGTGGATTTATGCATGCATGTGTGTGACCCGTGAGTTTGCATGTGGATGTATAAGCTGGGTTTTGTTGATCATAGGAGTTGTTATGGATGCATAATAGCTTGTATAGATTGTCCATATTGATGTTACTTGAGTTTATTTAACAAATGGGTTAAGTATTGTTTTAATAATGGAAGTAAATATGTAAATGGTCAAAAGATTGGAAATGGGTTATGGGTAAAAACACCCATTAGAGCCGTAGGTTTTGGTTTGGGTGTTGGATTGAAGTTGTAATCTTGTTAAATGTTAAAATGGTAAAGAATAAGTGATAATTTTGAAAACCCACTTAGTTGAATTATTAAAAAGTATTTGAAAAGTTGTAAGTAACAATAATAATGGTTTTGAAAAGGTAAATAGGATCTTGGAAAAGGGTTAACAAAAGTGTAGAGATTTGATTATCTTGAAAAGTTACTTACACATGCAAGTAATACAAAAATGTGATTCTTATAAAGTTCATACTTGTTTTGTATTGAGTTTGATATGGATTGAAAATGACAAATTAAGTGATTGAATGAGACATGAAAAAGGGAATAAAATCTACTAGAAGTATTAAAATGCATGAAACATGGAAACTTAATAAAACAAGAAATTGTGTTAAGACTTGCTAATATAAGAAACTTTGTAAATTGTACAAGATGTTTTGTAAGATGGTTTGATAAGTGAACATAACCTTGTGTGGATAATTAAAGACTTGTGGTTAGAATTACTTTAGTAAACTCTATTGTAAAGATTGTTGGTATAATAATAAGGTTGTTAAAAATTGCTACTTGCTAGTAATAGAAACTTTGTTGTTAAAGAATCAAGATTGTGTTTGTTTAAAGGATGATAATGGGATGGATTAGGACTATATTATGGGTTGTTAAGATCTAGAAATTTTGATGCATAAACACCTTGTAGAGATTATAGAAATCACATGTTCATTGTATAGTTGAAAGCTTAAGCTAAGGCTTGAGCATGTGTAGAAAAAGAATTGTTTTGTGTGCATACTTGGTGCTAGATGATCAAACATGGATATGATAATATATTACTTGTTATTATATGTATATTTTCTGTACCAAATGGTTTGGTTTTGACATTGTGACTTAAATAGCTTGTCGGTGACTTTAACGGTCGGAAAGTTCGACTTTTAAAGTGAACCGACATGAATTTTTGGAACTGATTTAGAACAGCTCCTAAAGTCATAATATTCTTAAATTTAACATAAGTTAAAGTATAAGAAAAGTCAAGAATAGCAAAACTTAAACCAACCCGGTTCGTGTCGCGAAAACCGACACGAAGACGTTAAAAAATTGGCTTAAGAAATTGGCAACAAAATAAAAACCATAACATTTTTATTGAAAAAATAATAAAACTTGACTAAAAACTATATAAAAAGTGTTTTAGATAATTTAAAACTAAAATTTTTCACAAAATAACAACCGGTTCGTTTTTAAGCTCAAAACCGACGAAACCGGCAAACCCGACAAAACCGATTATAATAGAGTCAAAATTCTAAATAAAATAATAAATTAAATTTTCTAAAACACTCCAACAACTAAAGGTAATAATGTTTATAAATTTTAATAATTAAATAAACAATTATTAGTTGATTATTACTTGTTTATATTTTTAAGTGTGTATTTATAGAATTATAAGTCGTAAACTTCATGTGTTGTGTGCTTGTGTGGATTTTTGGAATAAGAATACATATATATATATATATATATATACATACATGTATATAGTTAACCAATTTTGGTCAAACCCGAACTTAAAATTAACGAACGTGTACTAATATAGGACACGAGCTTTTAAACAAACATCGGATACAAAGGTGAGTTCTTCCTCCGAAAAGCATATTGTATAATTATATTCTTATTTATATATATGTTTTGAAAGCGCATTATACTTTACAAATTGTCGTTATTGTGGGATGAATCAATTTGGTTAAATAACTGTTAACCGAATTGAGGGCACAGAAATGTTGGTAGAGTGGGAATATTTCGAGTATGGTACGTTTCGAGTTATCAAATTGGTAGTCATACACGCGTTGTATTCTTAGCTAGTTTACAACTAACGCTTTTTGTGCTTAAAGGTAAAATGCGGGTTTCGTTAGTGTGTTGTACCGTGTAAAGATCGGTATTGTTGGGAGTATAATGGCAGTACACTATTATATTCATGTGTTGTTTATGTAATATCCTACTTTCGGTTATATTAATAAAATAAAGTTCGTTTATTTTCAAGCGGGTCGTTATCGGTTTACTTGAATAGAATACGAGATGGACTTGTGTTGGGTAAATGGATATGGGTTATGGACTTGGGTTATGGAGGAATGAAGGAAATACCATGGGCTTAAGCCCATAATCAAAAATATATATACCCTAAATCCTCCATTTAATTCATTTACACATATCCCTTACACCATCCAAAACACACACTTAAGATTCTCTCTCTAGTTCTCTCTCTCTAAACCGATATCAAGAAGGAAACTGAGAACCGACCCGAGGTAATGATAGTATTTTATTGTTTGAGCTTAAATCTGTTAGATATAATCATGAAACGACGAGCCGACACCGTTAAACCGTTTAAGTCACGAGATTCGGGTATAAACCGAACCTATGATGAGCTTAGGAGTCACCCTAGCTCAGATCTGGATCGAACGGGACGAAAAACGGTGAAAAACGAGCTAAAATCCGTTTTTCCGGCGAAATCGCGTTTTCCGGGCGGCTTTCCGGTAATGACGGCGCCGGAAAGGCGGCGCCGGAAAGTGGTACGAGGTTAAAGGGGGAATGTCAGGGAATGTTCTGACATTCCTGACCTAACCCTAGTTCGCTAAGGAATAACTAGCGAATTAGAGGTAATTCGCCAGCTGATTCGCTAAGGAAAGATTAACGAACTAGCTGTAGTTCGTATCCAATTCGTTAAGGGAAAAGGGTAACGAATTACCCTTGATTCATTATGACCAGTTCGTTTAAGGAGATAACGAATTAGAATGTCCAATTCGCTACTTGGACTGGTTCGCTACATGGACTGATTCGTTAATAGTCCAGTTCGTTAAAGGTCTAATTCGTGTAAGTAACCAGTTCGTTAAAGGTTCCAATTCGTCATGGCAAGTCAGTTCGTTAAGGATAAGTAACGAATTAGAAGTTTAACAGAATGACAGAATGGTCCCTGGACTTAGAAAAGAATGATTTAATTACAAATAAGCCCTTGAACTTTTAAGTAGCATATAATTCAATGATTCAAAATGCTAATGGAAAATGTGTTAAGACAGTTAATGAAAATAAAATTTTTCCAAGCTGACATGGCAGCTTAACCCCAGCCTGGGGCTCTGCCCCTTGGACCCCGCTAGGGGCTGCCACCCCTAGAACCCCGCTGGGCGCTGCCCCCCGGACCCCCGTTCGTTGAGGGTAATGATTAAACTAGAAAGACGATATGTGTAGTGATAGTTTATTGATACGTATAATTATTATACAGTTAGTCGTGCACAGCTCAAGAATGGAATAACCGTAAACGGTGAACGCAACCGCATTGAGGTGAGTTTCTAGCCCCACTTCATTGTTATGTTTTCGGGGCTGTGTGCATACTCGATGTGATAGTTAATACACTTATCTTAAGTGGTAGGTGTATGCCTTGTATGATTTATGTATGATGATTGTTTGACGGTGCGTGAACGATCTTCGGATATTGCATGTATCGTCAGGTGGTAGTTAAGATATGATTGATAAGTATGATGAAAGATATGATGTATGTATGAATATACGATGTATGCATAATGTATGTATGTTATGATGATGGTATGTGAACGCTCTTTGGAGATCGCACGTATTGTCAAGGAAAGTATGTATGAACAGGTACGGTACCGTTACACAAAACAAAGGGACCAGACCCTAATAATATCTGTGATGTTAGGGACCAGGCCCTTGGAATATCTGTGATGTTAGGGACCAGACCCTTATAATATCTGTGATGTTAGGGACCAGACCCTTGGAATATCTGTGATGTTAGGGACCAGACCCTTATAATATCTGTGATGTTAGGGACCAGACCCTTACAATATCTGTGATGTTAGGGACCAGACCCTTATAATATCTGTGAGGTTATAGGGCGAAAGGCTCTTTAAAACGTATGATTATGTATGTAAAGAAAGTATGAAGGTAAGAATGAAAGTATATGCACTTATGTGTGTATGAAAGAAAGTTAAGAGGTTAAGTATGAAATGTAAGAGGGTATTGTATGATTATGTGATTAACTAGAACTCACTCAGCGTAGCTGACTTTTAGTATGCACGCAGGTAAGTAGAATGAGGCAGGTAGCTTGAGGAGGACACATGGCAGAGTTGGACGAAGCTGGCATCTGAAGATTTTGCTATGATGTTTTATTTTAAAATACTATGTTTTGTTTTTAAATGACTATGAATGCTCGATAAGACAAGAATTATGGTTATGGAATGTAATGGTTTGAATGTTTTTAATGTTCCGCGAATGTTTTAATTAACTTTGATATTTAGAACTGCGTTTATGAGTAAATCCAACACGAAAGTAGGGCTACCGGTAACGGGGCCTTACAGTTTATATATAAATTGTCTATATTTATATGATAAGTTTTTCTCGGGAATAACTCACCAACATTCGTGTTGACCCAAATATTATTTAAATATGTTTTAAAGGTAAATGACGGTTTCGTGTTAAGGCGTGGAGCGAGGCGTCGGTGTTTGAGTAAAAGTAATGTATGGGACCGTTATGTTAGTTTTTAATAATAAAAACTATGTAAACTCTGATGTTTATATAATAATGTTTAATATTTTATATTAAACGTTGTGTTATTATGATTGGCTATCGGTTACAACAACTGCCATCGCCCGAAAATTTGTTTAGTTGTAAAGACTTCCGCTGAAATTATTATTATGAGATTTCCGGGGTGTGACAGAGGTTGGTATCAGAGCCAATCGTTATAGTGAATTAGAAAAGTTAAAAATTTCTAAACTATAACTAAATATTCAAACACACGCTCGATCCCGCCTCATGAAACAAAGGTAAAAGTGTAAGTAAATATATGTGTATATTTATTTAATTGATTATATATTTATATTATGATTACTAAGTATGGACTTTATATTACAGATGACGTCACCTCACACTGTTGATATCCCCGATTCCGAGAGCGGAACCCATGGAGCACCTGTAGCCCCAACCGATCCCTCACCGCCCATTGGTTTGTCTCATCCCATACCCATCTTTCAGGGCCCACACCATGGTGAGAGCTCCCGAAAAATGGCTTTGGATGACTATGTGGTGGATCCCGCCTTTTATGTTCCGCTCGCCATAGAGACGCCCCTACCGCCCCATGGAAAGGGGAAAGAGTTGACTGTAGATGACCAAAACGTCACACGAGACAAGAAGGTGGTTATACACGAAGTGATATTGTGCAACCATGAGACTCGTTTGTTTTACGCGGAACAAAAAGGGGGAGACAACGGTTGGGCTATTGACACGTTGTCAGAATTCGTGTGCAACATGGATATCCGTATGAGGGACCTAGAGCGAAAGATGATGGTATTGGAGACTAGGATTGGGGCGTTGAAGCCTCAAGTTCGTTACCTCATGGATCACCAATAGGGTTGTTATTGTTGTCTTTTGTTATGAATATTTTGTTGATGTATGTTATTAAGACTTCTAGACTTTTATTTGGTAGGGGAAACCAAGACTATTAGGTATAATAGATATTATACCAATTTTGTTAATGTGTAATATTAATAGGTACCCTACCTTAATCTTTTGGGACATTATGGTTCTTTAATATTTTAATCATGTTTAAGTATTATGTTATAAACTAAATTATTTTATTTATGTAAAAGAATTATGGCACCACAAACAAGGAGAACCGCTACTAGCCAAGCAACTGGAATACCATCATCACAAGAGGAGTTGGCACAACTAATCGCGCAACATGTCAATTTGGCACTCGAACAACAAAACATGGACCGAACTGCGGACCGAAATATCCGAAACGATGTCGGAACTCGAACGCAAAACGGTACATAGAATTGTTTTAGTAAAAGCACGAAAATTTTTATAAAATTCCACAAGATTTTAACTAGTAAAATGCAATAATTAACGATAATAATTATTGGCAAACTATGTTAAAACAGGGAATCCCGTGCCCGGGTGCACTTATAAAACTTTTCAAGGGTGTAAACCTAAAGCTTTTACCGGGGCCGAAGGATCTCTTGAAATAGTAAGATGGATAGAAAAGATGGAGTCGGTTATGAAAATTAGTGATTGCACACCCGCACAACAAATCATGTACGGAGTATGTTCATTCGAGGACGAAGCCTTGGAATGGTGGAATTCACTAATTCAAAACATGGGAGAAGATGTAGCTTATAATCTAACTTGGAATGAATTAAAGGAGTTATTGCTAAAAGAATATTGTCCTAGAAATGAGCTTCAAAAGATCGAATATGAGTTTTGGACACTAAAGATAGAAGGTACAGACATCGGCACGTATACTTCTCGGTTCAATGCACTGGCAAGACTGGTACCACGACTGGTTACGCCGGAATATGTTCGAGTCGAGAGATACATTTGGGGTTTAGCGCCTGAAATTCAAGGCATGGTTACTTCCTCGAAGCCAACCACCATCCAATCTGCCCGAGAATTAGCAAAGACTCTAACTGATGATGCTGTACGAATGGGAACGTTGAAAGTTACGGGTAAGAAGCTGGCAGATTCCATTCTGGATAAAAAGGATTCTAGAGCAATTCCAAAGCCAGCCGAATAGAAAAGGAAATGGATCGATAACTCCGGAGGGCAATTCCGAAAGAAACCAAATTCCGGGAGAATGTTTATGGCTAACACGAGTAAAGGAGCGAACCAAGCTTCCCAGTGCAACAGGTGTGGAAAGAGTCACAGTGGGGAATGTTGGAAATGTCAGAAGTGTAATCGGTTTGGGCACCAGACTCAGTACTGTTTCAGTAAGGACTCTCCGTCCGGTTCAGGAAAACCGAATACCGGATGCTTCGAATGTGGAAACATGGGGCACTATCGAAAGGACTGTCCGAAGCTCAGAAATCAGAACGTGAAAGGTAGAGCCTTTGAGATAAATGCGATGAAAGCCAGGAAAGATTCCTCAGTAGTTACCGGTATGTTTCTTATTAATAGACACTACGCTTATGTATTATTCGATACCGGAGCCTATTTAAGTTTCGTTTCCAAACAATTTGAACCCCTCCTTGGAATAGAACCCAGTAAGTTAGATATCAAATATTCTATAGAATTAGCTAACGGGAAGACGATTGAAACCAGCGAAGTCGTGCGAAACTGTAGTATCCTCTTAGCAAACCACACGTTCAGTATCGATCTATTACCCGTTGAGTTAGGTAGTTTTTATGTAGTTGTGGGAATGGACTGGTTATCCAAGAATCAAGCCGAAATCGTTTGCTCGGAAAAGTTGATTCGTTTACCACTCCCAAGTGGTGAAACATTGACTATTCAAGGAGAGCAAGGTAACTCAGAACTTAAGCTTACCAGTATTATGAAGACACGCAAAATGTTACGCAAGGGTTATCCAGCATTTTTGGTAAACGTTGTGGATACGAAAGCTGAAGGACAAAAGATTGAAGACATTCCTATAGTAAGAGATTACCCTGAAGTTTTTCCTGAAGATTTACCTAGATTACCTCCACCAAGACAAGTTGAGTTCAGAATAGATTTAGTTCAAGATGCAGCAACGATAGCCCGATCTCCATATAGATTGGCACCGTCGGAAATGCAGAAACTATCGAACCAACTCCAAGAGCTGTTTGATAAAGGATTCATTAGACCTAGCTTTTCCCCATGGGGAGCACCAGTTCTTTTTGTGAAGAAGAAAGACGGTTCGTTTAGAATGTGTATCGATTATCGTGAATTGAACAAACTAACAATTAAGAATCAGAATCCCTTACCGAGAATTGATGACTTGTTTGATCAATTACAAGGATCCAGTTATTATTCAAAGATAGACTTGCGATCTGGATATCACCAGCTGCGAGTTGCTGAAGAAGATGTTCACAAAACCGCGTTTCGAACTCGATATGGCCATTACGAATTCCTAGTCATGCCTTTTGGTCTGACAAACGCACCCGTAGTGTTTATGGACCTCATGGATAGAGTTTGTAAGCCATATTTGGATAAATTTGTGATAGTATTCATCGATGATATACTCATTTACTCACGAACTAAGAAGGAACACGAGCAGCATCTGAAGCTAATTCTAGAATTGCTACGAGATGAGAAGTTATATGCTAAATTCTCAAAGTGTGAATTCTGGACGAGAGCAGTACTCTTCCTTGGACACGTGATTAATGAACAAGGTATACACGTAGATCCCTCAAAAATTGAAGCAATCAAAAGCTGGGAGACACCAAAGTCACCTACCGAAGTGCGTCAATTTTTAGGTCTTGCTGGGTATTACCGGAGATTCATCGAGAATTTCTCTAAAATAGCTCAACCTTTGACGCTATTAACCCAGAAATAAAGGAAGTATAATTGGACCGAAGATCAAGAAGAAGCTTTTCAGATTTTAAAAGAGAAGTTGTGTAGCGCACCCATCTTGTCCTTACCAGAAGGAACCGATGGATTTGTAGTATATTGTGATGCGTCTCGCTTAGGTCTTGGTTGTGTGCTTATACAACGAGACAAGGTGATAGCATACGCCTCGAGACAGCTCAAGGTACATGAAAAGAACTACGCGACGCACGATTTGGAATTGGGATCTGTTGTGTTTGCTCTTAAGATTTGGAGACATTATCTGTATGGAACCAAATGTATAATATTTACTAATCACAAGAGTCTCCAGCATATCTTTGATCAGAAGAAGCTAAATATGAGGCAACGTCGATGGGTAGAATTACTCAATGATTACGACTATGATATTCGTTACCACCGAGGTAAAGCGAATGTTGTGGCTGATGCATTGAGTCGAAAAGAAAGAGAAAAGCCTCTACGTGTTCGAGCATTAGGGTTGATGATTCAAACGAGTCTCACTACTCGAATTCGTGATGCACAACGTGAAGCCTTGAAACCGCGAAATATAAGGTTCGAGAAATTGCGAGGACTTGAAAATGAATTTGTCACAAAGTCTGATGGAACACTATATCTAATTGATCGAGTTTGGGTACCACTCTATGGAAATCTGTGTAATCTTGTTCTAGACGAAGCGCATAAGTCTGGATATTCAATCCACCCAGGATCAACCAAAATGTATAAAGATCTCCAAGAACATTATTGGTGGCCTAACTTGAAAAGTGTAGGTTCCCGCGGGGCGTCGCTGATCGATACGAGATCCGCACGAGGTCTAGGAGTGCGGAATCCTCCTAGACTCGTTTAATGGTGTAGAAGACGAAGAACACGATTACACACATACAAACACACGAACAAACACACGAATGGGATAAACACATCTGCAGATCTTTTATATAATAACCGAAACACATTACATACCAAACACGAAAACAAATGACGGCCGACCCGAGGTGAGCTCTACCTCGGGCCGTCCCACACGACTCTCCCTCTCGGTTTCTCTCTAGACAATTAAACTGATCACAAAACACTCTGACTTTTTTGGATAACCAAACCTAAACAAGACACACACATATATATATAAACAACTTCGCGGGCTTGGGCTTGGGCCTGTAGGTGAAGTTGTTCTTAACTTCGCCTATGGCGAAGTTGTTATAACTTCGCCTAAGGTGAAGTTGTTCTAACTTCGCCTATGGCGTCTCCGCTGGTCAGAATTGCATAGCGACGGTCACAAAATGCACCAACAGACTCCCCTTTGACCGTTGCTCTCAATTCTAACAAACATAAAAGATCATCTGTTACAAAACATGCACCAACAGACTCCCTCTTAACTGATGATCTTCTGTTTGCTCTTCAACCAGCTGTGTCTGAAACTGTCTTGTAGCTTCACAAATCTACCAATCACCCAGCGTCTTCCATATCCGATCTCCCCTTCAGTGTAAGCTTCTCCGACTATAATGATTGAGGTCTTTGAAATGCATGCATCCCCGTGCCTAATTGATCATCTCAACCAATCATGTGAAGTCCTTCTGACTTCACAAACACGTGAAGTTGGGCTCCCTCCACAACTTCACCAACACGTCGGCATATGATAAGGTTTAATCTTCAACTACTCAACATCAAGTGATAAATTTCATCACAAAACCACCTTGACAGAATCTAACACACATGACCATTAATTAATCCGAAGCATCTTCAATCACCAGGGATAACGATCAAGAACATAAACACTTTAATTCCCGATTAAATCCAACTTGTTCCAAAATTGTAACAGGACCCAATTCTCGAACGCCTTGAAAATAACATAAATAATATGCTCTGACCGCAATCCAATAATGACGAAAACCTTCAGTTCGATTTGACTTTCTTCAGTTGGTCAACCTCGAACAACGAAATATTTCTTTGCCCACAAACACCCAAATATGTGTCAATATCCAGTTTCAATCAATATCCCATTCACAACCTCAACTCCATATCCAGAGTTGACACGTATTTGTTCACACGTAAGACCAAGAGATAACAAGTTTCACTCGTTAACAGAACAACGTCTTCGGTCTCACAATAATCGTGTACACCTGGCCATACAGACGAAAACTCCAAACAAATTTTTTTTTTTTTTTTAATTTTTTTTTTAACTTCGCCTGAAAGTCAACTTCGCCTAAAAGTCAACTTCGCCCCTCCATAACTTCGCCTAAAAGTCAACTTCGCTTAAAAGTCAACTTCACCCCTCATTAACTTCGTCTGGCCATAACTTCGCCTGGCTGCTAACTTCGCCTAAACCCTAAAATTTAAGCGACAACTTCGCCTAAACCCAATAACTTTGCCTACGGCCGCTGTTCGGCCAAAAAGCATCAGAAACGTGCCAGAAACACCAAAACGCAGATCTCGAACCATAGCATAAGAGCCTAAGGCTCTGATACCACTTGTAGGTTCCCGCGGGGCGTCGTTGATCGATACGAGATCCGCACGAGGTCTAGGAGTGCGGAATCCTCCTAGACTCGTTTAATGGTTTAGAAGACGAAGAACACGATTACACACATACAAACACACGAACAAACACACGAATGGGATAAACACATCTGCAGATCTTTTATATAATAATCGAAACACATTACATACCAAACACGAAAACAAATGACGGCCGACCCGAGGTGAGCTCTACCTCGGGCCGTCCCACACGACTCTCCCTCTCGGTTTCTCTCTAGACAATTAAACTGATCACAAAACACTCTGACTTTTTTGGATAACCAAACCTAAACAAGACACACACATATATATATATAAACAACTTCGCGGGCTTGGGCTTGGGCCTGTAGGCGAAGTTGTTCTTAACTTCGCCTATGGCGAAGTTGTTATAACTTCGCCTAAAGTGAAGTTGTTCTAACTTCGCCTATGGCGTCTCCGCTGGTCAGAATTGCATAGCGACAGTCACAAAATGCACCAACAGACTCCCCTTTGACCGTTGCTCTCAATTCTAACAAACATAAAAGATCATCTGTTACAAAACATACACCAACAAAAAGAGACATAGCCGTTTATGTCAGCAAGTGCCTGACATGTTTCAAAGTGAAAGCTGAACATAGAAGACCGCTTGGACTACTGCAACAACCAGAGATCCCACAGTGGAAATAGGATAATATTACCATGGACTTCATAACCAAACTGCCAGTTACGCCGCGAAGTCATGATGCAATTTGGGTAGTTGTGGATAGATTAATCAAATCATTTTATACCCATTAGAGAAAAAGACAGAATGGAGAAGTTAACTCGGTTTTATCTGAAAGAGATCGTAGCCAAACATGGCATACCTGTCTCGATCATTTCTGACAGAGATGGTCGTTTTGTTTCTCGTTTTTGGCAAACTCTTCACGAATCCCTAGGAACTCGCTTAGATATGAACACCGCCTATCATCCTCAGACAGACGGTCAAAGCGAGAGAACTATCCAAACATTGGAAGACATGCTGCGAGCCTGTATCATTGATTTCGGAAGTAGTTGGGATACTTATCTGCCTTTAGCTGAATTCTTTTATAATAACAGTTATCACTCCAGTATTAAAGTTGCTCCATTTGAAGCATTGTATGGAAGAAAATGTCGATCTCCTCTTTGTTGGCCAGAAGTCGGAGAAAAGCAACTTACAGGACCTAAAATTGTTCAAGAGACCACTGACAGGGTCTTTCAGATCAAGGACAGGTTAAAAGCTGCAGCCGACAGACCGAAAAGTTATGCGGATAATCGCAGGAGACCGTTGGAATTCCAGGTAGGAGATCAAGTGTTACTAAAGGTATCGCCTTGGAAAGGCATAGTCAGATTCGGTAAAAGAGGCAAGTTAAGCCCACGATACGTTGGACCGTTCAAATCACCGAACGAGTAGGGCCAGTAGCCTACCGACTCGACCTACCTTCAGAACTCAGTGGAATACACGACGTGTTTCACGTATCCAACCTGAAGAAATGTCTATCCGACGAATCCCTGATTGTCCCTATTGAAGACATAAGGGTTGATGATAAGCTTCGAATTTTAGAAGAACCTGTTGAAGTCATGGACTGGAAAATTCAGAAGCTAAGACGTAACAGGATTAAGCTAGTCAGAGTCCGCTGGAATTCAAGACTTGGTCCCGAGTTCACGTGGGAACGTCAGGATCAAATGAAGTTGAAATACCCTCACCTCTTCCCTGTAGAAACCGAAACCAGTACTACATCCTAAATTTCGGGACGGAATTTCTAAAAGGATGGGTGAATGTGACAACCGCCAAAAATTAGACTAATCTGGTAATTATCTTAACCGTAATCGCGTATTAATTAGTAAAATAAATACATAGGAATAATATTTTTATCTAAACTCTTTGATTTTAGTTAAGTTTTAAAATATGGAACCCGAAAAAGTTCAATTTTGTCGTGTAGCTGACACTGTACAGATTAACACCGGGTAATATCTCGAAACGAATAAATTCATAAACATGTCAAGATGACCTCGAAAAATTAAATTTTATGTTAGGATATTAGAGATAGTATATAAACTTAATTTTAGAAGGTTCGAATCGCCAAAATCAGAAAATAAGTAACCGAAAGCCAGTAGAGGACACCGTAAGGGCCCGACATCAAGTTTTTCAGAAAATTATGTTTTTAGGCAAACATTGACTGTAATCTAATTTCGCTTAAAGCCTGATAAAAATTATTAGAAATGGATGTCGTTTGGCTAGATAAATTACCAGATACGTTAAAAACTTATCACCTAAACTATACCACATATTATTATAAACCACCAACTCTTCCACTCCCCCTTTGTTCCAGCCGACCCACCCTCACACAAACCCCAACCCACTTGCATTATTTTATATAAAACATCTAATAATTACTATGTTACTTGTAAGAACTATAACACTCCAACACAACACCCTAGGATACAATTCAACAATCCTATACCCTCCTTCTCTCTCTATATATCCGTATATCACCACCACCATTCCACCATCTCACCATTTCAAAATCACCATACCCACCATTGTTGAAGATTAAGAGTTCTTGATGGAAGCTTAAGCAAAATAGGAATTTAGGAAGCTAAAGGAGTCATAAACTAACTTAAGGCCACATTATCACCTCATTAGACACCAAATCCAAAAATCCAAGGTAACCCACTTCAAGATTTGTGTATATTAGTTGTTATGTGATGTTTAAAGCTTGATTTTGGTATGTTTGATAATGTGCATGCAAGTATAATGTGGATTTATGCATGCATGTGTGTGACCCGTGAGTTTGCATGTGAATGTATAAGATGGGTTTTGTTGATCATAGGAGTTGTTATGGATGCATAATAGCTTGTATAGATTGTCCATATTGATGTTACTTGAGTTTGTTTAACAAATGGGTTAAGTATTGTTTTAATAATGGAAGTAAATATGTAAATGGTCAAAAGATTGGAAATGGGTTATGGGTAAAAACACCCATTAGAGCCGTGGGTTTTGGTTTGGGTGTTGGATTGAAGTTGTAATCTTGTTAAATGTTAAAATGGTAAAGAATAAGTGATAATTTTGAAAACCCACTTGGTTGAATTATTAAAAAGTATTTGAAAAGTTGTAAGTAACAATAATAATGGTTTTGAAAAGGTAAATAGGATCTTGGAAAAGGGTTGACAAAAGTGTAGAGATTTGATTATCTTGAAAAGTTACTTACACATGCAAGTAATACAGTGATTCTTATAAAGTTCATACTTGTTTTGTATTGAGTTTGATATGGATTGAAAATGACAAATTAAGTGATTGAATGAGACATGAAAAAGGGAATAAAATCTACTAGAAGTATTAAAATGCATGAAACATGGCAACTTAATAAAACAAGAAATTGTGTTAAGACTTGCTAATATAAGAAACTTTGTAAATTGTACAAGATGTTTTGTAAGATGGTTTGATAAGTGAACATAACCTTGTGTGGATAATTAAAGACTTGTGGTTAGAATTACTTTAGTAAACTCTATTGTAAAGATTGTTGGTATAATAATAAGGTTGTTAAAAATTGCTACTTGCTAGTAATAGAAACTTTGTTGTTAAAGAATCAAGATTGTGTTTGTTTAAAGGATGATAATGAGATGGATTAGGACTATATTATGGGTTGTTAAGATCTAGAAATTTTGATGCATAAACACCTTGTAGAGATTATAGAAATAACATGTTCATTGTATAGTTAAAAGCTTAAGCTAAGGCTTGAGCATGTGTAGAAAAAGAATTGTTTTGTGTGCATACTTGGTGCTAGATGATCAAACATGGATATGATAATATATTACTTGTTATTATATGTATATTTGCTGTACCAAATGGTTTGGTTTTGACATTGTGACTTAAATAGCTTGTCGGTGAATTTAACGGTCGGAAAGTTCGACTTTTAAAGTGAACCGACATGAATTTTTGGAACTGATTTAGAACAGCTCCTAAAGTCATAATATTCTTAAATTTAACATAAGTTAAAGTATAAGAAAAGTCAAGAATAGCAAAACTTAAACCAACCCGGTTCGTGTCGCGAAAACCGACACGAAGACGTTAAAAATTGGCTTAAGAAATTGGCAACAAAATAAAAACCATAACATTTTTATTGAAAAACTAATAAAACTTGACTAAAAACTATATAAAAAGTGTTTTAGATAATTTAAAACTAAAATTTTTCACAAAATAACAACCGGTTCGTTTTTAAGCTCAAAACCGACGAAACCGGCAAACCCGACAAAACCGATTACAATAGAGTCAAAATTCTAAATAAAATAATAAATTAAATTTTCCAAAACACTCCAACAACTAAAGGTAATAATTTTTATAAATTTTAATAATTAAATAAAACAATTATTAGTTGATTATTACTTGTTTATATTTTTAAGTGTGTATTTATAGAATTATAAGTCGTAAACTTCATGTGTTGTGTGCTTGTGTGGATTTTTGGAATAAGAATACATGTATGTGTGTGTATATATATATATATATATACATACATGTATATAGTTAACCAATTTTGGTCAAACCCGAACTTAAAATTAACGAACGTGTACTAATATAGGACACGAGCTTTTAAACAAACATCGGATACAAAGGTGAGTTCTTCCTCCGAAAAGCATATTGTATACTTATATTCTTATTTATATATATGTTTTGAAAGCGCATTATACTTTACAAATTGTCGTTATTGTGGGATGAATCAATTTGGTTAAATAACTGTTAACCGAATTGAGGGCACAGAAATGTTGGTAGATCTATCGGGGTGACGCCCCCCACTTCCATTCGCGTTGGGTTAAAAGTGGGAATATTTCGAGTATGGTACGTTTCGAGTTATCAAATTGGTAGTCATACACGCGTTGTATTCTTAGCTAGTTTACAACTAACGCTTTTTGTGCTTAAAGGTAAAATGCGGGTTTCGTTAGTGTGTTGTACCGTGTAAAAATCGGTATTGTTGGGAGTATAATGGCAGTACACTATTATATAAATTGTCTATATTTATATGATAAGTTTTTCTCGGGAATAACTCACCAACATTCGTGTTGACTCAAATATTATTTAAATATGTTTTGCAGGTAAATGCTTGTTTCGTGTGAAGGCGTGGAGCGAGGCGTCGGTGTTTGAATAAAAGTAATGTATGGGACCGTTATGTTAGTTTTTAATAATAAAAACTATGTAAACTCTGATTTTTATATAATAATGTTTAATATTTTATATTAAACGTTGTGTTATTATGATTGGCTATCGGTTACAACAACTGTCATCGCCTGAAAATTTGTTTAGTTGTAAAGACTTCCGCTGAAATTATTATTATGAGATTTTCGGGGTGTGACAGTTATCTGTTGATGTAGGAAAATATGTTATTTCTTGATGTGAAATGCATTTTTATGCCAACATGATTGAGTTTCACTACATAAGATTCTGGGTGTGTGGACCTTTGATATATATTTTGGTCACAAAATAAGCATCTAAGAGTTACGAAACTAAGAAGATATTAAACAAACTGTAACCATTTAAATCAAAGAGGCTTCTATTATTTTGTATTTAACCATTTAATTTGGCATTACAGATCCCGAATGTATGTACATACCTGTTGATGAGATGTGACAACTCTGGGATAGGCGGGTTGATTAATATTGTTATCGCAGGACTAGAGCTGAGTTGCATGTCATCTATCTGAGAGTTAGACTATGGGTAATGGGGGGTGGACAGGGGGGCGCGGTCCTATGTGGCAGCCTAGGTGGCTCGCGCACACCACTACAACCCAAGTGAACAGGGGCGCGGACGGCTCCCGTGGTCCGGACCACGGGGCTTGGTCAAGCTTTTGAGCAAGGGTGGAAAGGGGGGCGCAGTCAATGAATTGGGGGTGGGCAATCAAGCCCCACTACACCCTATGGGGCTTGGTTGAGAGGTTTTATCCAGTGCCATGTCATCACCTACGTGTCGGGTTTTGATTGGCTCACTTGAGGCTCAACCAAGCCCCATTACCCTTAGCCTTACAAGATCAGTTGTTATAAATCTGCCACCACTTTAAACAATAAAAAAAATACAACCATAAATATTCATATAGTTTAGTTTGAAAATGCGCAAGTGTAACCAAAATTAACTCGCAGGTCATAAAAAAACTCCAATATAGTCTTGATGCTCAATAAGAACTTTCATTCGGGGCAGCGGAACCAAATGCAGCTGGAAAGACACACGACCAGTTTAGTACATTAATTGTAGTGTAGTCTTCTACTGGTCGGGAATGAAGTTAATCGTTTAGCGTTCCAAAAAAAAGAACGCCAAAAAACTCACAAACCAAGCTGCAATCATCGAGATCATGACAAGACGAAGAGACTGAGGACGAACCAGACAAAGAAAGCGAAGGGTTAGACTGGTTCTGCAAGTTCTTAAGCACATATATATACAAAAATTCAGAGAATCTATTTGCACACAAACCCATAATTACAACACTCCTATACTGAATGCGTATCAGAATCTAAACCCGTACAGGACCTTCTTCCTGAAGACTAAGGATCTTTAACATTCGTTTAAATCGAGACGACTTTGGTCACTTTAAAGCTTAACAATAACAGCTATAGATCACAAAGGCTAGTGCTCACATACAACATTAAAGCTCAGAAATCAGAATAAATAGCTATTTTTTATCATACTACAACAGCAACTTCTTCTCACAAAAAAACCTCCTACATTAAGTCTGTACTACACAGACTTAATTAATGCACACACAAACAATAAAAAAATACACAACCTTACTCGCTAAATTTGAAAACCATACCTTTGATAAAGACGACTATGACACGTTGATAGATGTCTGGAAAATCAGAACATGCGAAAACCAAAAAAAAAGGTTAACCAATTTCCTAAAGCTACCTTATGATAAAGTAAACCTAGAAATTGAAATTCATATTTGACGTATACATGTAAAAAACCGAAAAGAGTCATACCAAAATATAAATTAACAACAGAAGGTTTAACTTCTAAAGCATAATTAAATAAAACGTGCACTAATTAATGAAACTCGGTCACTGTACACCCAAACAAAATACCAAAATGAACAAAAACCTAAATACAAAACAATTCTGGAAAACACAAATATATTCAATTAAGCCAAATAGTCAGTTGATTCTCGCTTCCTGCTATTCACTAACCTGATAGCCGGAAACCTAGACACGATCAAAATGCCAACGACATGAAATTGAAAAACCAAAAAATATATGCAGTAATATAAAAATTACACCTGTTAGGCTAAATGTAGTGTGCGAAATTGAGGGCGAAAATGGGGCTATTTTGAGGGAGAACACCGCCCCCGGGCGATAAGGGGCGGGGCGAGAGGCTCTCGTCGCCGGAAGGGGGGAAATATTATTATTTCATATCCATTTTGGTATTAATTAAAACTATATATATATATATATATATATATATATATATATAGAAAGTTAACATACAAATAAAAAGAATGGTACAAAAAGTGCGAATCAAAGAATCCCAAAATTTTTTGCGGTGGCATTATGGTAAATAATAAGGAATCTCCATCTCTCACATAAACCACGTTTTCAGTTGAAAACCCCAAAAATTGATCATCCAAATTCTCCTCCAAAATCGATTAAGACTCTCCCTTTTGATTCCAAAAACCCCAAAATCAGACCCTTCTACTCAAAATCGATCATAATTGTTTGGTGTTTATGAATTGTTGGATTCCAATTCAACCTACCGTAGCTTGAAACCAAATTTGATTGATATTGCTGACGACGTCATTATCGAATTTAAGTAAAGACAATTTCATTTGTAAACATGGATAAACAAATTTATAAGTTGTACAGATTCAACAATAGCAGTTAGGGTAGGAATTGTTCTTGTTAAACAAAATAGAGTCGTAATGTATAGTTACATTAATTACTCTACTTATATAAGTTTATTACTCTACTTGAATCTGAAAATGACACTACTTGAAATTGAAAAATACTCTACTTTAAATTTAAATATACTTTACCTGTAATATAAAATTACGCTACTTGAAATTGATAATTACTCTAAGTGAAATTAAAAAAAAAATACCCTACTTGTAATAAAATTACACTGCTTGAATTGAAAAATTACTCCACTTGAAATTTGTTTTTAGCTTAATTACATATTCAAAATATTTGCGAATCGTCTCTTCAACCATCAAAATTATGATATTCCTAGTCTTGTTCAATTGATTTCACACATTCTTAATTCCTGTTGACTCATTCTCTTCCTATGTTATTTCAATTGATTAATTTGGTTGATTTCACCTAAACCCTTGAAAAAAAGGCCATGCCCTGTTTTTTAAGACCGAATTCTATTTTAATTGAATCATATAATTTAACCGATTTCATCAAATAACGAGTTGTGGGTGGAAGATACGATGAAGACATGTGGGAGCTAAGGAGCAATTAAAGAAGGAGAGGTCGATCAGTAAAGAAATTGCAGAATAGAAGTGGGAGCGAGCGTTGTAGGTGAAGGACAAAAGATTCCTCAATTACAGAATTGCTATCGTTAGATTAGTACGATTTTTTGTTTGTATTTGATCTTTTGCCAAAACAACGCTATGTTTGAAATATTACACTACTTACACTTGGTATTGTAATATAATTACTCTATTTATATAATTTTATTACGCATAGGACGTGGTTAGCGAGAATTAATTATTGGGGATAAACAGACCGGTAAAACAGCAGTAGCAACAAATACAATTCTACTTGTATTATATAATTACTCTACTTGTAATTTAAAATTACTCTACTTGAAATTTGATTGTAGCTTAATTACATATTTAAAGTACTTACAGATCTTCTCTTAAACCATCG
Organism: Bidens hawaiensis; assembly: GCF_021521415.1. Classification (NCBI taxonomy): domain Eukaryota; kingdom Viridiplantae; phylum Streptophyta; class Magnoliopsida; order Asterales; family Asteraceae; genus Bidens; species Bidens hawaiensis. The sequence continues at coordinate 153,631 of NW_027496131.1, forward strand.
CACTATCTTAATTGCATATTTTTAATTGAATAGTTATTTTTGTACGACCCAATTCGTTCAAATGATTTTTCTCACGTTGTTAATTTGAATGATCCATCAACCGCAACCACTTTCTTCAATGAACCATCGCTTGTGACGCGAAATTCTTGTATGAATCATTTGTAGTCATTAAAATTAAGAGTCAATATGACATGGTTGATCAACTAATCGATCGTTGATGTCTAATTGCTAATTGACTGATGCTTAATAATTACAATATTGCCATCGCGGGATTTCTAATTTTCCTTTGATTCACACGTTTATTATCAAAATTTAGTTTGTATTTAATCCAACCCCTATAGTAGTAAACATGGAAGTCGGTTGCGCGCATTTGTTAAGATTGAGTTAGAATGTATGGTTTCAATAATTACTCTACTCATATAAAGAATTACTCTACTTGTAAATAAAAATACGCTAGTTGTAAATGTAAATTACTCTACTTGTAGTTTTAAATCACACTACTTGTAATATAAAATTACACAACTTGAAATTGAAAATTACTCTACTTGTATATAATTATTCTACTTGTAAAATAATTTACACTAGTTGGAATTGAAAATTACTCTATGCTAAATTTAAAAATACTCTACTTGTAATTTAAAGTTACACTACTTGTACTATAAAATTACACAAATTGAGATTGAAAATTACACTACGTGAAATTTAACTTGTAATATAAATATACAATACTTGTTTCAAGTAGAGTAATTATTATGTAAGTAGTGTAATTATCGAATCTGCTTCTTCTTCTTATTCTTCAAATAGCCTGCTTCAAAATCATGATGGTTCAAAAATCAACCTGTAGCTATAAAATTGAATGCCAAATCGCACAACACTCTGTAGCAAACAATCCGACCATTGATGTCTACTTCATTAATCGTAACAACAGTCATTAATTGTTGTTTTACGCATTCAATTAAAACAGAGATGTGACAGATTAAAGATTTGGGCTCGTTAATCGTATTTGATGCAATTAATTGCATCAATGTTTCAATGGAGAGGTTTTCCTTTTGAATTGATCGAATCCACGTTTCAATTGATATGTTTGCTTTTTGAAGTGATCGTATCTCTGTTACAATTGATAGGTTTGTTTTTTTAAGAAAAAAGGGTAATTACAAAAATGCCATCGGTCTTTTTTCCAATTTCTTCAGTTCGCACGTTTAGTACGGATTTTTTGTTTGTATTTCATCCATCTCATATATATATATATATATATATAAACATACACCTTCTTCTCCATTTCATACACAATTCATAATCAAATTCTTTAAAAAATCTAACAAAATTAATCTTAGAAACAACCCGAACCAACCGAATCTCGTGAAACTCACCGCTACCATGAGAGAAATCATCAAAAAACACGAAAAGATTGCCGAGGAACTCAACGATACCATGAGAGAAACCAACAAACGACACGAAAAGATTGCCGCAGTGTTGAAATTGCGGGAAATGAGTAAAGAATACGAACCCCTCAAAGCTGTCGGGTTACACTAACATGCTGCATTATTGAAACGACGACGAATTGAAAAAATGCACGAATATTATGGATATTAGTTTTTTTTAGTTATGTATTTTTTTTATTTTTAGTTATGTATTTTTTTTTTATTTTTAGTTTTGTTTTTTCTCGTATTTCTGTTTAATTTTAATTTATTTTTATTTAATTATATGTTTAGTTTAATTATAAAAATAAAATAATAAAAAAAGATATTGTAGGCCCAGTTTATAGTCTTATATCATTACACCTCAAAAATAAATTCGTCCAAATTTGTAGCCCATCCACTACGTATAGCCTTATACAGATGGCACAAAGAACATAAGGTTTGAAACAGACCCCACCAGGCACCAACAATGACATAATATAAAAGAAGGAAGAAAACCATAACGATTATTATATTATTAAGATAGCTGGATTTGAACTCGAGCAAACACCGTAACACAAGCTAACACCACACCACTGGGCTAGAAACAAAATTATGTCAAAAATTCATAAATGTTTAACTTATAATCAGTGACGGCCCAACCATTTTGAAGGCTTAAAGCGTAGGAAAAATCGGGGACTTTATCAAACGTTAGATAAGTAAAATTACATAATTTATAAGCTTAATTTGTAGAATTTATCGAGTGATTGTCGTGTTTCGTATATGAAACTACAAAATTTTCAATTTTTGTTTTCAAAAAAGAGTTTGATTTGTATAGATTTATTGGATTTTAATAATCCCTATTAAGTAATATTTAATAAACCCTATATATTTTCGATCAATTTTTGTTTTAGAATAGGAGTTTGATTAGGAAATATTTAGAAAAATATCTTTCCCAGTGGAAAACACTAATACGGAGATTGGAAAATAAAATTAGTAACTGAGTGAATAATAAAAAAAGTAACAAATAAAAGAAGTATATCATAGACTCATAATATAAAATTATATTAATATGGAGAATTGAACCTGGGATGAGAAGACTTCAAAGTCGGAGGCCTCATACTATAACCACTAGGCCAATATATAGTTTCTGTTTTACTTTCACTTATATGGTTTAAATATGATTTTCTACAAATATATAAGTATTAGTTTTTATACTAGGGCCTTATTTTTTTCCGGAGACCTCAAGCCCTAGCTTCACCCGATATTACCATAGGGCCACCCCCTGCTTATAATAAAAGCTTCGAACCTAATTCTTTGTGGCGCCAAAGTCTTTCTTTATACTATATAGATAATCCCCCTTCCTCGTTTATAAATGAAGTGTCTGTATACTTCATTGATTTAACTAGACTAATGTATGTCAATTTTCGTTATGTGAACTTAATGTTCCTCCTTAACTAATCGTTAATATTAATTTGATTAGGATCTATCCAAACTATATAAAATACGAGTATGTAGATGGTAGCTTAGCTATTTCGTAACGGCTAATAGTGACATATTATCGCTCATTTAGAAACTTGGAAAGTTGACAACTCAACTAATTAGTTGTTGGCCATGCCTTGCATACCACCCATTATTATTGAATGTCACTTTACCATTATGCCCCTGCGCATTTGAATAAGAAAAACACCTCAATTATTATTAACTCATCAATATTGCATTTTAGACACTTGTCAACTTACTTAAGTTGCTTATGAGAATAAGATGTGGAAGCTAATTCCATTAACCTGTCAGCTTCTAGTATTATTAATGTTTAAGTTTACTAGTTAAGGATAATTACCTGCATTTATATTGAAAGGGATATTTAAATTATGTGTTCGGTGTTTGCAATCAAATTGGTGTAAAGATGTTAATCATATTATCAAAGTCTATATCATTTACGAGTAATCACAATTCTAATCATAGATCCCAGCACTCGATCAAATATTTATGTGCTTGATCTATATATTTCGTCACTTTCTTTGTATAAGCGCGTTGTTGATGTCTATCGAGTTCTAATTCGCTGAATAATCGTCAAAGATATCTTTGAAAAACACCAATTACTGAAGAGTTCAATTGTTTAAAAACATTTTTGGTAATTGGATTATTGGTATATGTATATTGAAGATATATGTTTTCCATTTATCCTACAAAAAATGTTGTTAAGAAGAAAAAACAATGAGAACTTTAAATATATGACGACGAAATACGAATCAACCCCATATGGGACGACTAGATTTTCAATTTATGTAATACCTCTAAAACACACATATAATGTCATACATATACACTTCATAGCATAACACTTGTACTCTTTTCTTATGTTCTTACTCACAGAACACTCATATTTTAATACAAGTTTTTTAAAATGACAACAAATATGGAAAATTAACATTTACATTTGATATTCTCTGTTTTTTTTTTCTTTTGTTATATATGATATTATGTCATGTTTTAAACAAGTATTCTAAATAATAAAATAATAAAACTAATCATTTTATGAAAAGAACACGGTCGATCTTCAAATAGAAGCTTCTGCGCATAAAATCATGAAGGATACTTTGGTAATTTCACACGTCTTAAAACCATGATATTAAATTTTAAAACCAATTTATAAATTGCAAATCGGCAGAACAAGGATATGGTTGATTTTGGTTTCATTGAAGTTGTCTATAAGAGAAGACAACGCCCTAAACAATAATAGATTGACACTTGGAGCCCTCCAACTACTACTCATATCTTTGATTAAAATTCAATTCTCATTGCCTTTATATCATCAATCAATTCATCGTATATCAAATAACATCAAATTCACAATTTTAATTGGTCCCAGTTTTCCTTTGAAACTCCAACAACAATGTGGAAGGTCACCCCTTCGAAATCTTTGGTCATTAGGATCAATCTTGTTTTCCTTTCATGCTTTCTTGTTATTTATGCCATCCTTCTTCTTCGACCATCGACCACCATATACCATGAAAATGCAGCTTCTTACATCCGTTGCTCCCTCCGTGATTGCCATCACAAGGTAAGGTGAGCCGCAGCCAGAAAACATGCACTCAATCGTGCATGTTTTCTGGCTAACAAACATTTTCAATATTTCATATGTTTATGTAGTTTACCAACATGCATAAACTATAATAGAAAATACCCTGCTAACTAATGTGATCAGGTAAATTACACATATTATTTTTTATAGGCGTCCTTTGGATGATCATGATAGAAAACCAGTAGAAACAATATTCAAACCAAATACCGGGAATCATGTGTTTACCACTACACTAACGTTTTAAGGTTAACATATATATTGTTTTTGTTCAGGTGGAAACCGGCTACAAGATGAAGGCTGTGTTGCTAGAAGATCCAGTAGAGTTAAGCCGAAATCGATCAAACGAAAGTAGTGATCGAAAAATGGTGAAGAGAGAAAGACCAAGTTTCTTGAATGCAAGTTTCATTGGAAGAGGGATGAGAATAGGGATGGTGAATATGGAAGGAGAAGATTTAAGCGATTGGACCGCAATCGGGAAGACAATTCCTGTTACATTTGAAAAGGTATCCGAGTACTTTGAATGGAAAGATTTGTTTCCAGAATGGATAGATGAAGAAGAAGAGATGCATCAAACATTGTGTCCCGAGATTCCGATGCCCGAATACGAGAAATACGGGTACATGGATATGATAGTAGTTAACATACCATGCAATTATCCCGAAGAAGGGTGGGCAAGAGATGTTTACCGGTTGCAATTGCACCTTATCGCGGCGAATATGGCAGTGAGAAGAGGTAGGAGGAGTTGGAGTAGGAAGCCAAAGGTGGTGGTTTTGAGCAAGTGCCGGCCAATGGTGGAGATTTTCCGGTGTGATGATATGTTAGTGCATGATGGTGATTGGTGGTATTATCAACCGGATATTAAGAGGTTGGAACAGAAGGTTTATTTACCTGTTGGCACTTGTAGTTTGGCTCTACCACTATGGGGAAAAGGTAACATTTTAACTTCTTTTTTTTACCATTTGTCACAATATCATTTAATATTATAAGGTTAATTAAGAAAGAAAAGAATAAAATATGAAGATATGGTAGGGAGCTGGTGGTGGGGTGCACATCAGTTTGTTTAGAGTAGTTGAGAGTTTATGCAAAGATGTATGATTTGACATAGTTTGGTTCCAAGTCAATTGCTAATGTGATCACTCAGATTATGTTAACTTAGTTTACAAGATTCAAAAAACTATTATTTTTTTAATAATTTCTTTCTGTAAATAAAAGATTTATTAAATCTTTAGCTTTGCTGATTTTAACAACCACCATATATATTTTTCTAGTATTTTTAGAATCCGACTAGACAGTTGTTACCTGTTTGAAAACCGGCGTCTATATAAATATTTTAATAAAATATTTACAATATCTTTTTCATAAAATAAAGCAAATTTAGTTATGTTTGAGGCATATTTGTAAATTTAATAAAAATATAAGCACTCAAAAGGTAACTATGGATCTTTTTAATTATCCAATGATTTCATCTTAAGACCATTGATAACTTTTCTTTATATGAACGTCCGATAATAATATATTGAAATCTTTGTAACATAACATATATAGAAAAAAAAATTAATAATCTTTCTTAATCTTTTTAAACCAGGAAACGATGAAGTGTACGATGTAGAGAAGCTTAAGAAAACCAACACAAGAACCAAATCAAGAAAACGAGAAGCCTACGCTACAGTCCTCCACTCATCCGAATCATACGTTTGCGGAGCCATCATGTTAGCCCAAACCCTCTTAAAAACCGGCACGAATCGCGACCTCATCCTCCTCATCGACACCTCCATCTCCATCGCCAAGCGCGAGGCCTTAGCCGCGGCTGGATGGACCATCCGAATCATCGAACGTATTCGCAACCCACGAGCCGAGAAAAATTCCTACAACGAGTACAACTATAGCAAGTTTCGGTTATGGCAACTCACTGACTACGACAAAATAATATTCATCGACTCAGACATCATTGTTCTTCGTAACCTAGACATAGTATTCTCGTTCCCACAAATGTCGGCTGTCGGGAACGACAACTCGATATTCAATTCGGGTATTATGGTCATTGAGCCTTCAAATTGTACGTTCATGCATTTCATGCAACAAACTGAGGAAATAATATCGTACAATGGTGGTGACCAAGGGTTTTTAAACGAGATATTTGTGTATTGGCATAGGTTACCTAGAAGGGTTAACTTTTTAAAGAATTTCTGGTCGAACACAACGGTCGAAACGAGTATGAAGAACCAGTTGTTTGGGGCTGATCCGCCGAAGCTTTACGCGATACATTATTTGGGGCTAAAGCCGTGGGCTTGTTATAGGGATTATGATTGTAACTGGGACATTGGGGATCAAAGGGTTTACGCGAGTGATGTTGCACATCGAACGTGGTGGAAGATTCACGACACGATGGATGCGAGCTTGCAAGATCATTGTAAGTTAACGAAGCAAAGGAAGATCGAGTTGAAGTGGGATCGGATGCAGGCTGGGAAAATAGGGTTTGCTGATGAGCATTGGAAGATTAATGTTACGGATCCAAGACGCCGTGGCTAATTGAATGGTTATGGGTTTGGTTTTGAATGATAGTTATTATGGGTTTTGATTTTGGGGAATATTGACTTGGAGTTATTATTTGGATGTAGTGGATTCTTGATGTACATAGTACATGAGTTATACTTGTATGGAGATAAAATACGTGCATTTAGTTATTGTTCCAATATACTTATGATTCAGGGGATGTTTGGCTATTTTTTGTTTTTTGTTTTTTGTTTTTCAGAGGGGTAAAATATTCAAAATGCCCCTCCAAAAGCAACTAAAAGCATCAAATTGAAGCTTTTAGGTGCTTTTGAAGGAGCATTTTAGACACTTTACCCCTCCAAAAAGCAATTTCTCGATGTTTGACATGTTTTTGTTATGACCGTATTATCTCTTCCATCATGCGTCATATATAATAACCTCTTCATGTCCTTTGAGATGGTGGGTTGTTAAGCTTAAAAAAGATCAATCTATTATCTATATGTGTTTTGTTTCATTTGGAAACAAACTGAATCACACACAAAATTAGTATCTAGTTTCATTACCAAAAAAAAACCCTCTTTGTAAGTAATCATTATTCATGTCATAATCAAAACTAGCCTTATTAGATCATGTATAGTTAAAATTCTTCATATAGAGACATTGTGTGACACGTTACATCCCAATCAACGATTGAGAGTTTTGTAAAAGGTAGTGTATGATAAAAAGTTTCAAAACTCTTCTACAATTATTACACAATTATTATTATTTTTAATTCTTTTCTAATTTGTTAATATAAATAAAAGAATTGAATATGGGACAAAAAATTTGATTGGCAGGAAGAGATGGGGGAGGCGTTGTGTGGATAACCCTCCATGCTAAAACTTAGCTCAAAACTTAAGGGGGGGGGCGGTGTGTTTATATAGTTTGGGAGAGTTTTGAGGTGGGAAAGACCCCCACTACGGATGGTCTTTGAAACGAAAATGTGAATATAGGGTTACAAGACACCCAGGAATTGAAAAACTGACTTTAGTAATCTTGGGTCCGCACTTGGCATGACCCAAATTAAAAATGTTTCGCTACAAGAAAACTATACCTTCATCAACGGAAAGTATTTGTCAACGAAAGCCGTCTACAATTCACACAAAGATTACTGAGTGATCTAATTAAAATCCATAATAACTTAAACGATTGTCAGTTATCCGTCAATCATTTACGATGATCTGATGATTGTCAGTGATTACAATCTAATTAATGTCTTCTGACAAACTTTTCAATGTTTGCTTTCCGATCGTATGTTCACTAATTGTTACTGAGGGCTAATTATCGGAAACCTTACGATTTCCAAAACTATAGTCCTTTAATAGTTAACTTAACAGAATTGTCAGAACTTTTCTCGTTAAATATTCAACAGATGTCTGTTAGTAATGTTATCTATATATGCCCCAGAATTCGTTCTAATAGTAAATAAAATGTAGGTTCATTTTCGCTATTGTTTCAGTCTCCCACCCAAACAAACTATGGTTCGTTTTGTTTCGTTTTTCGATCTTCAGTGTTGGTTTGTTATTGATTGAAATGTTTGATTGGGGATCTATACGTATAAAATACCACTTATTTGTCGATGGTAAACCTATTTATAATGCATGGGAGATCACCTTGAAAATTGAAGATGTTTAGGTGAGTGGTCCTAAAATCTGTCTTTGTATGTGGTTTACCCAATAATACACGGTAAATTAGCTAGCGAAACGAACTTAACTAGATGTTTTCTTCTTGTTTGTATGATGTGGCCCTAATAATACACGAATGATCACATAGAAAAATGAACATGTACCGTCGAGGTGATTTTGGAATGTCTGCTACTTACACAAAACCCTATGGTCTTGAGAATTTGATGTAATTTGTGTAAAATTTGAAATGTTAAACTTTTAAATATCATAGATGCAAATGACATAATTTATCTGTAACATTTTGAATACAATTTAGTTTGACATATAATATAATAGAGTCTTTATATATGCACGATGTGATAGTTATAAAGTTGTTATACATACAAACACATACATATCACATGCACTTGCACCCACATACACATACATATGACATATACATACACATACAAATAGAACATATACACATGTCACTTATACACACATACATATATATATATCACATATACATACACACATGTCGTGTATGCATGTATGAATGATATGTTTATGTGTGATATATGTATGTGTGTGTGACATTTGTATATATGTATGTATGACTGATATGTTTATGTATGATATATGTATGTGTATGCATCACATTTGTTTGTATATATGTATGTATGATGGATTATGATATATTTATGTGCATGTATGACATTTGTATATACGTATATGTAAATGCTAAGTGATTGTGTTTGTTGGTTCTATTGTTACAGATACCGGTATGGATTGACCCTTAAACTCTTAACCATGGCTTTGATTGCTTTATAAAATTTGAATCGGCGTCACTTTGACGTATTCTTGAACTTTTGAACTACCACATCAGAGGTAGAGAAGGTACCAAAGCCATGGGAAGGACCAATGTTTTCATTGAGCTTCTTGCCTCTAGACTACACCATGGTAGCATTTTTATTCAATTAAGTTAACATATTTGTTTTAATAAAGATAGAGAAAAACTTCATCAATTAATTCATTTTTTTAGCTTCCTCTTTAATTTTATAGAGTCACAATTAGACCTGCAATGTTGTATGGAGCAGGTTGTTAGGTCATCAAGAAGACACAGGCGTGCAAGATGGAGGTAGCAGAGATGAGGATGCTGAGGTAGATGTGTGGACACACTAGATTAGATAGGATTAGAAATGAGGTCTTTAGGGAAAGGTTAGGAATGGTTAGCATATCAGAGAAAATAAAGCAAGAGATATTGAGATGGTTTGGACATGTGAAGAGGAGACCGACAACAGCGCCAATTAGAGTAGTGGAAACCTTCATTGTGGAAGGAAAAAGGAGTAGAGGCAGGCCTAAATTGACTTGGGATGAGAGAATTAGACATGACTTGACATAGTTGTACCTCTCTGAGGACATGGTCCAGGATAGAGATTCGTGGAGACGTAGGATTAAGGTTAGCGACTTCTAGGGGAAGGTACCTAGTTAGCTTAGCTTTGTATTTAGGGTCTAGTTGGCTAGCATGGCTCCTTGTTGTTTATGTATATATTTTGTTTGATGTTGCTTTTTGATTCTTATGCCATATTCTTAATATGTTACAGATTCCTTGCTATTTTGGTAGTTTGTTATATATGTATTGCTAAGTGTCTTTGCTTGTAAGATATATGTTTACTCTGTTTACCTGTATGTAGCTTTATGAGCCGGGGGTTTCTCTGGAAGCAGCCTCTCTATTCTTACGGATAGAGGAAAGACTTGCACATTCCACCCTCCCCTGACCCTACCGATAGCGTGCTATGCGGTGTGATATACATGGCTTAATTGATTGATTGATTTTTTGATTCCTCTTTTTACGAAGCCTCTAAATATTGTATAATGAAAGACATCAGGCATATTCAAAAGTATGTCGCATGTAGCATGGGCATATAAACTGCTTATGCAAATAGAGCGGGACCAAAAAAGACAGAGGATGACCCGAAATAGACGGGGTAGGATAAATAAAGATAATGATAATTGTAAAAAATAGAGAACGTATAGTACTTTCTATATTTTGAAAATTTGCATTCATATTTTATGAATTATATGTTATTTTTGTATTTTTATTGATGCTTAATTGAAAATAATTTTGTTTTTTAAAAAAAATTGTCATTTAGTGACAGTTTACCGATGCCAATCATTCAATGAATCTACTTTAGCCAAAGAAATGTCAATCGGTAATTCATCAGAATAGTGATCGTCGATGATCCATTAGCAAAATACATCATCCTCTAGTCATGGAGGACTTTCACCAACGAAATTGCGACAAAAATGTCCGCTGGTGAAGTCTAGTTTTCTAGCTTTTTTTTTTCTTTTTTCTGGTTTTAAAGTTGTGTTCCTTTGGTTTCTCGAAACGTCATACTTATATCAATAAACAATGACCAAAATTTTTAAAATTACTTACAAGCAAGAGTAATTCATATATCCAATAATGTTTGGTTTGGATCGCAATTGATGCAAAGATTAGAAAATGTTGTCATTTAGAAAGCTTAGTAATTGGGATCCACTAATTAACTTTCAAGAAAGGCATAATTGGTTGAGACTGAGTTAGCATCATCTAAGCTTAATTATATTAGTAATATCAATAATCATTGGTTCAATCCCCAATTTTAGGTGTGCCTACCGTTGATTTAAATAAGTATCACTAAGATATTTTTTGGGAATATTTGTGACATGTTTGATACTTTTTTAAATAAAAAAAAAAGGAAATAGTTTTTTTTAAGAAAGAAAACAAATGGTTTGTTAAATGTTCTAAACATTCAACCCAACACCGGAATTCGTCAACTTATTCAATAGGATTCTATAAGAAATATATGAGTTGGGGACTTACAGTAAAAACATTAATTTATAATAATTCTGATCAATAAGTTTTGGTTCTGCCATTCTTATCATCGAATTCGAAAGTATGGCATACTCAAAGCTGTTCATTGAAAGCTTGTGTTAAATTGTAAATCATTAGTTGTACATATGTCAACTAAACTTAGATGTGTTTTCTAGAAAAAAACCGATTGTAAATCATTAAAAGATAGTGTGACACTGTGAGTCTGTGATACAAAATCACTTAACTTTTCAAACCAAAATGATATAAATATTCGTAATATATGTATTTATTTATAGACAAATTGGAAATAAATAATTTCATCTTTTGTGTGTTGACAGATAATAATCTCATTTTTTAAAATTTCCGCCAAGAGTCCAACCTTTCGACTATTTTCTCTCAGTGGAATTCCATTAAAAAACACTTAAGATAAGTTTATTTAATCAGAAGAAGAAAACGAGTCGACTAATGTAAAACTTATCTCGAAACGGTGATCCAAGCGACAAAACAGTGTTTCAATTCAGGTGTCTAAATTTCTGATTAACAAATATCAAGTCATTTGAATCACGATTTCAAGATAAGTTTTACATCAGTCGACTCATATTTCTTACGATCAAATACCCTAAAACATCAGTTTGAAATAATTAATGACGTTAAGTGTTTTCTTAATAGAGGTCCACTGAGAGAAAAATTGTGGAAATGTTGGACCGTTGGTAATGATTTTTAATGATAAAGTTATTATCGAACAGTACACAAAAATGATATTATTTATTTTTAATTTGTCTAATTTATGTATTACATGGTTTTAGTTATACTTTTAAGAAGCAATAAGGAGTTACCCAAAAGTCAAAAGATTTGAAAATAAAATTTAATGAAATAACGAAACAGGATCAAATACATTTTACTCTTAACATGAAAACGGTGAGAACCAATTTATTGTTATTATTAGGCTTATTTTTATAGGTGTTTGTTGTTATTTTTTGTTCGTATTTGCTAATTTTCGATTATGAGACGTTATAAGTATTTGCTGATTTTATATTTTGTTGTTATAATTAGATGTTTTCTTTTGCTGTTATAAGTATTTGTTGTTATTATTTTGTTTTTGATTTTGATTCTTTTGTTGTAATTTTTCGGTTCTTTTCTATGTTATTATAAATCATTAAGTTGGTATTGTTTCTTACGTTCTCATTTTTTAATAAATTTGTATTATTTCCTACGTTCTCATGTTAAGATTAAAATGTACATGAACCTTCTTCCCATGAAATAACAAATACATTTATGCATTTATTAGTTATTTCCAAAAAAAATAACTACTTTTTCTTGCTTAACATGTTTAACAGTTTTAAGATTAATAAAATCAATTAGTCACATATAAGTTAGAAAGTAAACATCTAAGTAAGTAGAATGATTAAACTAAAAGAGACATATTACTTGCATCGAACTTGTTGAATAGATTTGTGAAACTCTCCAATCAAAGTGTGTCGTCCGCATGCTAGAATGTGCATTTAAATATTAGAAAAAGATATACCAAATAATCATTGGATTGTTAAGTATATAGCTAATAAATTAGGGTTGAGTAGATGGGTCAAGTTATCCTACAAAGAGTAACGAAAATGAGAAGTGTGAGAAGCTATAAATAATTTATATGTGTTAAGTGCGGACCAAAAGAAAAAGGGTATAGAGGTAATTGTACACATTTTCTATCTCAAAATGCAAGGCACATGCTAATACCCCCATCATTTTAGAACGTTTATAACTTTTTCGTATGATATTTTAAAAAAAATTCATCATAATAACAAGCGTTTTTTTATCTTTAATATGAGTATGATTTTTGTTATATAAAATTAAAAACAAAAATCACGTCATTGTGTCTTTTTTTCGTGATTGTGTCTTTTCGCACACCATTGTGTCTTTTTTCGTCATTGTGTCTTTTCGCACACAACTGTGTCTTTTCGCTTATCATTGTGTCTTTTTTCGTCATTGTGTCTTTTCGCACACCACTGTGTCTTTTCGCTTATCATTGTGTCTTTTTTCGTCATTGTGTCTTTTCGCATACCATTGTGTCTTTTCGCTTATCATTATGTCTTTTTTTCGTCATTGTGTCTTTTCGCACACCATTGTGTCTTTTCGTTTACCGTTGTGTCTTTTTTCGTCATTGTGTCTTTTCGCACACCATTGTCTTTTCGCTTATCATTGTGTCTTTTTTCGTCATTGTGTCTTTTCGCACACCATTGTGTCTTTTCGCTTATCATTGTGTCTTTTTTCGTCATTACACCATTGTGTCTTTTCGCTTATTATTGTGTCTTTTTTCGTCATTGTGTCTTTTTTCGTCATTACACCATTGTGTCTTTTCGCTTATTATTGTGTCTTTTTTCGTCATTGTGTCTTTCAACCCATCATTATGTTTTTTTAAATACTAATAACACCGTTGTGTAATAATAATATGTAAAAATAATGATAAAATAACAACAAATTATCTAATACATAAAACACAATGACTAATACATCATCATCATCATCATCGTACTCAGTATATCCCACCAATAGCAATGCTATGGTAGGGTCTGAGGAGGGTAAGATGTAGACAGTCTTACCTCTATCCCATAGGGATAGAGAGGCTGCTTCCGGTGAGACCCCCGGCTCGATAGTAGTTTTGCATCAAGCCTTGGACATAAGGCACATAGCACTCAATCATCAGGGACACCGGCTGATTGGTGCATGTGCCCTTGTCTTTCGGCTATCAACGCCACCACATGATGCCTGATTAACCTTCCGCCACTTTTAACGTTATTTTGACGAGATTAGTAAAATAACGTTAAAATTAGTGCACTTTTACTTTTGCCCACCCGAGGGTTCACACATATATACATTATATGCGCGCACCGCAAGCAGGGCGTGACAATACATATATACAATGACTAATACATGTTACACAATAACTTGAAACGTAAAACACAATGGTGAATACGTATAACACAATGACCTAAAATGTAAGACACAATGGTGAATACGTATAACACAATGACCTAAAACGTAAGACACAATGGTGAATATATATAACACAATGACTTGAAACGTAAAACACAATGGAAACAACGTATTACACAATGACTTGAACGTAATATACAATGAACGCAATACTATTTTTCTCAAATTAAATGAATTTGTCATATGTCAATCCGAATAAAAGACAATGAACGTATTACACAATGACCAAAAGTTAATGACGAACAGAACGACACAATAACATAATCTTTGTTTTAATTTTTGTCTTTAATATGAGTACCAACTGAAAAATATAATGATCAAAATCTATAATACAATTTATATGAAAACTCAACTAAAAGACACAATGAACAACAAAAAAACACAATTAAAAAAACCCATTAATTTGTTTATATATAACAATATGATACTCATATTAAAGATAAAACAACGCTTATTATTATGGTGAATTTTAAAAAAAAAATAATGTCGTATGAAAAAGTTATGTGCATTTTAAAATGATGGGGGAATTGACATGTGCATTGCATGTGAAAAAAGAAAGTCAACAAATATTGGTTATTACATTCATGCTCTTTCCATTAATTTTTATTTATTAAATTAATCTCAGCCATTCAAATGTAAGATCAATGGACTGGATTCCTTCTCACCATTCTTATTTTTGTTGTCCTTTGTATTTTAACTTTACCCTGAGTAGATATATCTAAGAATATATGTGTGTGAGCCGTGAGAAAAGGGACAAGTCACGTAGATAACGTACACCATACCGTCGTGCTGTGAGTCGCAGCGTGACTGAACCCCCACGATCCGGGTCATGTCTCGCAAAGAGCCGTTTGCTCATGGTGATGCGTGACTTGACCGTTGGAAAATTGGAAATAAATTAAATAAAGAACATTTTAATTCTATTTTTTTACTTATTTAAACATCATTTTACTTATTAAAAATTATCAACAATTTCAAATTCTCTCTACATTTTATAAAAATCTATCCCATTACTCTCTTAATATACCTCACTTCTTTGACAAATATGGATCAATTTGGTGGTTGTTACCGACCAGATATGTCGTTCGGTCAAGATGACGACGTGTATGGTATCGAGTTAGAGCATAGCTTCAGTCAAATACCACCACCGCCTCCTGACTTTTTTTATTCCGGAGATGCACCGCATAAAGAAGACATGAAGGGCAAACAAGCACACACAAAGAAGAGCCGAGGAGGAGCGGGAGGCTCAAGCGGGGTGGTTCAGGAGGTCGTTACAAAAAGAAAACAACTCCTTAGAAGTCAGATGAGAAAACAGCTTTGTTTCTTGCTTGGGTTGAAATATCCCAAGATTGAGAATCCGTATTTTATTTAACTGTTTTTTGGTTTCGTATAAAATTTTAACATATGTTAACCTCTTTTTTTATTGTAGTGAACTATCAAAAGCGCAAAGTATTTTGGGCAAAGTGCGAGAGTTGTTCTGCACGTTGGTGGAAAGTAGAGAACGTACTGACAATATGATATCGGTAAGGTAGTTCGAAACTCGCAAATATATCGGGTTATTTACGAATTTACATAATAGAAACATTCGTCGAATGCGAGCGAGCGGAGTGATAATCTTTAAGTCTACAGATTCACCGGTGTGAATGGAAAGCCGAAGTGCGGAACAAGTATGGGACGGTAAAAATGTAGGGCAAGGACTACTTTTTCAAATACTCAAGTCGTGCTCGAAATGGGTCGAGTTAGTTGCACCGGACGAGGGTGGGTCAATACCAAAGCGTCTGTAAACAACTTCGTCAGGTGCATATGTCTTGTTGTGGGTCGATTTCTCGCAGAGGCGACGCACGCGAAAGCTTCTAAACAAAGGTTGAGGAACTTGGACTTTCTTACCAAGAACTTTAGCTACCTAGATCCAAGTCGTCCAAAGGTATTTGAACATGAGCAAGCGCTTATTCTAGAGGAAATTAAAGAAGATCAAAGACAAAGGGGAAGAGGCGGAGCAAGGAAATAAATTTAATAGTTTTATTTATTTATTTTTTTTATTTTTAAAGATGTTTAGTTTGTTTTATTAAAAAAAACTTTTAGTTTATAATATTCTTTTCATTTTTAGAAGAAAAAAATAAATAACTTGTTGAAGCCCTCATTCGCCTGAACCACACTAGGGTCATGTCGCTTCAATAGGAACTTCAATGAGTGTAAAGTTAACGTCTAGTCAGCACTACATGACACAATAATACTTGATGAATTCAGGAGATGGTTTTAATAACAACACGCAGTCTAACATGTTAAGGTTGTATTGATTTGTATATAAAAGTTCAAATTAGTAATGTGCTTAAGATAATTGGTTCATGGCATTCTTTGAAGGGACTAAAGTACTTGAGTTGTTACTCTTAGGATATTTAGGTTTCAACCAAGCTATTTAAGGAACTAAAGTATTTGAGTTGTTACTGTATATTCAGGTTTCAACCCGGTTAGTGTTCGGCCAGTTTAGGATGAGGCGCTGGATAGGTTGTCGGCCCAAGTAGCAAACCCAATATGGTTTACTTGTTGCTTAAGTTAATCAAGGGCCTAACCATAATTTAGTTTCTTTATTAATCTTATAGATGTACTTGTAATCTTGTATTAGTAAAAAATAAAAACTTCGATGTTACTGGCATGGGTGACATTGATTTGAATACCTCAGTCGATTCATGAACTTTGAGGGATGTCGGGGTTATTTCAGGTATTAAGAGGTCGTTGACTTTTGTGAAACAGTTGGATGATCAGGGCATGACTACATAAGGCTAAGTTCGGGAACAAGAATTGAAAGCTTTGGCCGGTTTAGGATGGGACGAGGGATTGGGTAGAACGGAGCCAATTTAGTTAAGCTTATGTTAATCAATAACCTAACTTTAATTTAGTTTCCTGTTTATATCTTATTATCTACTTGTAATCTTTTATCTCTCAACAACAAAAGCCCTAGTTGCCTATGGTCATGGTCGGCTACGAGAATAGTTAAAAAAATCTGGGCTGAAGGCGAATTTTTTTTCTGTGCTTAAGTAAAAGGGGTATTTGTTTGGTTAACAATTTAAATTTTAAATGAGCTTACTTGGTTATGATTTGGGTTGTGTAAAAAACTTTTTGTATAAGAATATGGTTAAAAAAAAGTCTTAAGCGAGATTAGAACGCATAACCTTTTGGTTGAAAGTAACAACACTTAGCCACTAAACCAAGCTAGTGGTTGTGTAATTTAATTTAAACATTATATATACGTATTGTTTTTCATAAAAATATATATAATTTTTTATAAAAAAAACCGGGTGTCGGGCCGGGGTCCGTCAACTAAATGACCCTCCCTTAGAGTCGGCCCTGCCTCTGGTGGATGTAGGTCACTCTAGACCAAACCACGTTAAATCTCTTATGTTCGTTTCTCATTTTTTGTTTTCGATTGTTGTTTCGGTATGGTTGTGTGTGGTTTATTCCTATTTTGTGTGGTTTATTCCTATTAGCTAACCTCAGAAATCTTTTTCGGATGTATTTTTTCCATTCATAGAACTTTTATGAAAAGTTGTTATTAGAAAGCATATTTTTTTATTGAAAAATGAGATCTGTTATACATATATTATGTGGAGAATTAGATGATCTTCCTAAACATGTCTTTTATAATTATTTGCTAGGTAACATCATGAAACTACAACGAAGGCTATGACCTTAGACGTACATGTTAAGTAATTTGAAGAAATGACTTTAAATCTTTAGTTACTGAAAAAACTCTCCTAATGAAATAGTTTTGGATTCACAAGTGAAATAAATCATTTTATCTACTATTTAGTGACATCTATCATATGAAACACCCTCAAAGTTATAACCAATTATTGTTTCACCTTTGGTTGTGTTTGCTCGTTAATAGACATGGTAGTTGAGCATATGTGCATCATGATTTAACAACGATAGTAAAGTTTAGCATATTTGTAGGTTGTAGGGTAAAACATCTTGAACTATCCCGGGATAAAATTTCATATAAATTAGGTAACAAGTGATTGCAATGCTACTTTTGGTACGTGTGATCTAAGTTCTATCCAAGATTATCAATCATCCAAAAAACATTATCTAACCTGAACAAGAAAGATGTATTTTGCGAAAATCATCGTTGTCGGACTTGTTTGAGCTATAACTTAGAAATTAAAATTGTCTAAGGATATGACAGAAAATGCACTCTAAGTTGAAGATTGTGTATGTTATGGGTAACTTCATGCAAGAGGCAAACTCAAGAATAATGACTATATACTCGCGGTGCCGTTGTCACCAGTAATACTCTATTAAGATATAATGAATTAACATCATGTATTGTTCAATGCAGTATTTTATGTTAACTATAATTTTAAAGTTCCAGAGTTGAAATAAACGTTCTGATTCTGAAGATGACTAAGATGAAACAACAATGTTTACCGTTCAAGGTTGAGGTAAAAAGTGTACTTTCTGTTCTCAACTCAAGTTCAGCACAAAGGATATAAATAAGTTTTTGGATAGCGTGAGAAAGAGAGCAAGTGCACATTCTAAGCAGAGTCGGGGTCAGCTCAACTCAACCTAGCTATTTATAGTATGTGTGTAGTTGATATATAGTTAAAACCCGGTCCCAAAGGTCCAAAAACGGCTATATAGCCGTTGGAACCGGTTCCCAATGGTCACATTCATTTTAAATTTGAAAAACCCGGTGTACCCGGTTTTCGGGTATAAACCCTACTCGGTTCCACTAGGTTCTCATATTCTCCTACCGGGTCGGGTATGTGATAGAAAACCGGTTATTCAGCAAAAATAGGAGTAGTGGAGCAGTTTAATAACTTTTAGTTAGAATTAGTATTTATAACATGTTCTGCATTTATTTTGGGATGTCAATATTATTATAAAATTAGGGTTTCTTAACCTTTGTAATTTGGAGACATAATCCTTCTCGAATTGGATTACAATAATCCCATCTGTTATTTTCTAGTTCTATCAGTATGCTTCCTACCCGGTTCTTGACTGAAACCGGGTTCAGTTTGTACCTGATCAAAAAATACTCGGTTCCAGGTTTTCAGAATACCCGATTTGTGCAAGTCTTGTACCTAGTATCGAAGAGGAACCATGATCAAAGTTGAAATACCGTGTTTTAAAGCACAACTACATCTTAAGGGTCCCAGTTATGCACCATAGGGGATTAGGACAAAAAATTACACAAACATCGCTTACTTTTGTGTAAATTGTGATGTACAAAACAGGTGTATGTTTACCGAAAGGGGTGTATCAAAAGACCCCCCCCCCCCCAATTCGCTAACCTATTTGAGTAACAAAACCACGTATCCAAACTAAATCATGACAAATAACCGACGATTGAAAACAAACTCAAAACACCATATCAAACTTATAAAGGTCGCGCCATGGCATCAAGTCTAGCCATACCATTCACTAGAGACTTATATTATGTCACGACGATTGTTAAAAGACACTACAATCTCGTTTTAAGAGCTTACAATAAACAAAAGACAAACATATAAGACACACTCTTAGTTTAGGAAGTCTTTCATTGGATCATCATGATGAACTTTCTTCATCCTATAAGCTTTCCATGTCCTCAGCTGTCACCTGAAATGGGATAATGTAAAAACCATAAAGCACTTGACATTCTATAAACACAAATAATATTCTTCAATTATTTTGTTAAAACAAACCTCGTCATTCCACTTGACATTGTATTTGCGTTTCCTTTCATCTTTCTCTTCTCTCCTTCTCTTGTCCTCCTATATTTCAATCAAATAACAAGTGTTATAATTACTCGCTAAAGATATAATCACAATACAGTGAATAAATTAGCTTTTCATGTCCAACAAATGCAACAATTTCAGTTGCTAATTAATCTTAAGAAATTCATAATGCTTGCGGTTTAAAGAGTGATGTAAAATATATATATTTAACTATAAGAAAAAGATCATAAATCTCACCTTTTTAAGAGCTTCGGCAAGTTTTTCTTGGTCCAAAACCAAATCATCAGGTATTTCGGTTCCCCATGTGGCAAGCTGTTTTTCCTCAGTTGGTGCAACAACATCTGTTAAGCCAGAATCAAACCATAAGCAAATAAAATTCAACACTTATGCTTACCTTTACGATTATAAATGAACAGGGTATAAGGGAACAACTTATTTATTTGCAAAACACTAACTGTTAAGTCAAGATAATAAGAAAAGAAAATAAAATTATAGCAGAAGTATATTTTCTAGTTATTTTTTAAGAGTGTTGCCAAACATAAATGTTACTTTGAAGTAACAATGAAGTATTACCGAATATTATTACTTTTAACATAGCATCTCAAGGCAATTGATGAATAACATTTAAACAAAACAATTTACACATGTCCATGCACAGTGCTTCTTAAACATCGTACTTAGGCCTATGTTTAGCAAGTCATTTTAGTACTAAAATACAATTTATAAAAATCAAACTTATAACAATTATAAATCTGATTTATTCACAATTAATCTATTTTTTACATAATATAAATTTAAATTTAACAGTTTGATGTCTAACTAGTGCGTAAAAAAATTACCATTTACAACATCAAATTTATACACCATCAATCCTAGTTTTTGCATAAAGTAAATTAAGATGTTGTACGCATCAAAGTTACACTATGGTCTACAATCCACCAAATTGACTTTAGTCCTTTCTAGCTAAATCTCATGATTTGGTCCATTTGACCGTTAAGAAACAAAAGATGACCCAAGTGACCAATTCACTAATAAACTTGGTCTTAAAAAGCATGTGAACATCTAATGCGATTTGACCCCAATAACTGATGCACAATGCGCAAAGCGCGTGCATAACGTATGTAAGTCGTTCGTTACTAAAAAGTACTAAAAACTATTTATAGATAATATTTGAATAGTTAACTTCTAAACAAAAAATATTTATAGATAATATTTGAATAGTTAACTTCTAAACAACAAAATATGAAATGTTATCTTTATTCTGAACTGTTCAAATACACAAACCCATTGCTCAGTTATTATCACTTAGATTTGAAAACCTCACACCAATTGCAATCGACGAGCTAATTTGTTCAAGTACGGATTTACCGCATACGGTGGCACATCATGCATAAGACGCATCAGACCACAACATGCGAATCAGTGATGCGCGCATCAGATGCAGCAATGCGATAACACATGTGATGTGCACATTAAGCAGCCCTGCTGCGCAATTTAAAACTACCCCCTATTTAAATATGTAGGGAAAGGAGTAAAGGCATGCATAAAAATAACAAAACCGAACCTTCAGAAGCCTCTTTACGAGCAATGTTGGCTTTCATTAGATCGGCTGCGGCTTCAGCAGCTTCTATGCCAGCAGCACCTGTGCAATAGCTGTTTCTAACAAACTGTTTGCAGCATTTGTATCCCCACTGATGATCCTTCCACCAGGATCCCCAAACTGCTGTGTGATTGTTTATGTAAATATCTTCTTCATATTTACTCTTTGGCAGAGCCATTTCCTGCAAACGCACAAGACTCAAATCCATATTCCAAATGGTCCTTAACAATATAAATATATAGGGCTGTAAACGAACAGAATGCCCATCAAACAGTTTGTGAAACATCCGGCAGGAAGTTCATTTATGTTAATTCATTTAATTAAATGCACAAGCATGAACAGTGGCCGTGGCCGTGTCCGATAATGTGTTCGTTCATTTACGTTCGTTTATGTCCATTTGTTCATGTTCGTTAATGTTCATGTTTGTTTGTTTGTTTTCGGTCATTAAAGGTTTTTTGTACCGATGCTAAATAATGTGTTCGTTTATGTTCGTTCATTTACGTCCGTTTATGTTCGTTCATTTACGCCCGTTTATGTTCATTTGTTTATGTTCTTTCATTAAAGGTTTTCAGTACTTTATATTTTATATCCTTTAGTTTATCATCCAAACATTTTAACATTTTATATACTTCTTTATTTTTAATTAAATTATCACCTTAATATCTATACTATGTTCATTATTATTTTATGTCAACTATTTTCAGATAACTATGTCAAGTACTTAAGTTTATGCATACTTTCGGTGATTATGTCCAATACTTGATTTTCAAAATGTTGATTATAATTTTTTAAACTAATATATGTTCGCTTGTGCTAGTTTATGAAATTAGCATGCACAAATGAACAAAACCATTTTCTAAATGAACAAACATGAACAAGAAGTTCTGTTCAGTTATGGTTCATTATTATTTTTGTCAAACCATTTTCAGACATTTTCAGATAATTATGTCAAGTACTTGAATTTATATTTACTTTGGGTGAATATGATTAATACTACAAAGTTTAAGAATGTATTTAAACTAATATAAGTTCGCTGAATTTTGTATATGAAATTAACGTAGGCAAACGAACAAGATCATTTCCTAAATGAACGAACACGAACAAGAAGTTCTGTTCAGTTATGTGTTCTTTAACCATCCATTATCTGATATATGCTCAACGAACGAAACATGAACTAGGTCTTGTTCGGTTCGTTTACAGCCCTATTAACTTATATAACTGAAAAATAAAAAATAAAACTTTTCAAATTTTACCTGGCCCTTTATGATCCTACCAGCTCGATCATATTCAACCTCTCTTTCACTTTGTCCCAATAAAAGTTCTCTTGGGAGAACTTCTTCATCTGCTGCGTTACCATACTTTTCAAGAACAGTTTCTTTCACTTTAGACTTGAGTTTTTCTTTATTAATTTTATAGTTTTTGAATAATAATTCAGCTTGGGATGGAGCCGCTTGCATGTGAACATCTTTCCCTTTATCATACACTTCCCATGCGTGTATGTTCAACTGCTTGAACTCCAATGCTTGACCACTTGCTCTGTTTTGATTATCACCCTGTAATAAGAATTGATAACATCATTTGTAAGATGGATTGAATCAATATATTAATACAACACAAATAAATCATGTAACATAATACTATTAAAGCAACTCACAGCATAGAACTTTTCATTCGGGTCCATATCTGGAAGTGGATCTTCACGCATGGATCGAGTTTTAGGATCGTAATGCGCAGAATTGACATCAAGATTAAGCAGATATTTTGCAGTATCTTCTCGAATACGCAGGTTCCTAAACATAGACAAAACTTATTATAAAAAAATATAAAAATGTGATGAAGTCATGAATATTAAAATTTTAAACGCAGAGGAGAAATGTGACCCACCTAACAGTCCCGGTGCTACCACCACCAGTAGTACGCACACGCTTCTCAACTTTTGCAAAATCCATCTGCTTACTTTCATCAACTTTGGCTTCATCAACCTTTAAACCATCTTCATCATCATCACTATCTTCATTTTCATTATCGTCCTTCTCTTCTAGCTTTTTAAGTTGTTGCTCTTTCAAATACTTCTTTCTAGCTACATCTCTAGCTTCATATCTTTCAATAACATGAGCATATGAAGCAGCATCATAACCGTTCCACCTATCCCGCTTCCCATCATAATCAAGCTCAAAAGTCTCCACTTTCTCATCCGGTGCAATATTTTTGTTGGTCCATTTTGCCCCTAGCTTTCGTGGCCTCTCCATGCACGTCTTTGTCGTGTGTGACATGGCTCCACAACGGCGATAATCATATAAAAGTTACAAACATGTGATTCAAAACTTTACATCAAATGCTTAAAACATTAGCTCTTACTTTTCACATGCACCCTTTCGATACTTATCTGCTTGGAATATCTTTGCACCTCTGTCATACCATGATTTTGTATAATTTGGATCCGATTTCCATTTCCTTTGATGTTTTAAACTCTGTAGGAAGCAAAGGTTTCAGTTTAACGAGATGTACTATGAAAAATATAAAATTAAAATAACAATAACATACCGGTCTCTCTGCATTAAGATACCAAGGAGCAGAAGACATATACTGCGGAATATGCGGATTAATTTCCTTTCCATCTTCATCCACCTCAGCAGGTGCAAGTCCAGCTTTCCGTGCTTCTTCTAGCTCCATCTGCTTCCGGTGATCCTCTCGGGATTTGAAAGCCACTGATATAAAAAAAACAGATATAATTTACAAGGTAACATCATCAAAGTATGCAACAGGTGATTAAAAAGCTCATATCATCAACATTTTCATGGAAAATCCAGCATTACTCAATAACAGACTTGCAGTCCATTAATAAGGCAAAAATGTGTGAATCACAATTCTTCCCAGGCCATCAAATGAAAAGAATTGCAAATTGGCAGTTGGCATTAGATGAGCAAATACCAGTTAACCGGTTTTGGAATATCAGTTACTAACCGTAACCAGTTATATGTCAAATGGCTAAAACAGGTTATTGCCAATAACCGGTTAACTGGTTCGGTTCAATTATTAACCAAAATATAGCCTATTGAAATTAACCTAATTAACACTAACCGTATTAACCTATGTTCAGTTAAGCGGTTTCTATGTAAAAATATCTAACAGATTTTTCGAAATACCGTTTACGATTTGCACCTCTAGTTAGCATATAGAAATTAAAACAACAAAAACATATATAACTTTACAGAAACCCTAATTTGTGATTAAAAATTAGAGGCGAAGATCAAAATCATAGATTCAGTATTCGACATAACTTGAATAAGTATAAAAACACAAGGAATATAATCAATTCGATTAGGTAAAGCTCGTACTCTGGTATAAACAAATGCAAGTCGCAGGATTTGATATCTAACGAAACCCTAATAATAAAAATTCAGGTTTATAGCTTCGCGAGGGTATAAATAAAGAATATGAATAACGAAATCATCAAACATAAGGATTGATAAAATAATAAATTAAAATTGGGTAAAGAAAAAGTAATAATTAATAAATCTGAACCTGATGCGGTCGCCATGATTGAATTATTTCAGGAGCAAAACCGTGAAGTGATTTGATTGACAAATGAAATCGATTTAATTTGTGAATGAATGAAGAACGACAAGGATGAATGATTGATATTTGTAATATGAGATTGAGAGGGGCTGGGATAGAGTATTGAGCCGGTTATATGAGAAGCGAGAACCGCCTCATCCTATGTGGCACCGGCAACGCATGCTCACGGTCCCATTTTTACGGTTTTAGGTCAAACCGTGAACTAAACCGTTAGTAACAAATTTTTGAACTCTTTGACCGAACCATTGGTAACGGTTTTGTTTTACAGTTTGAGATTGTTGGGGTATTATACAAAGAGAATATCTCATAGAAGAGTAAATAAGTTTTAAAAGTGTTCCAATTGGGTTACTTAACTTTAAAAAGTGTTCAAATTAAGTCACTCAACTTTAATATTTTATTAAATTGAATGTTTCAACATGTTTTTTAGCTTTTTTATTTCACGTACGAAATCTTTTTATGTCAACGTGTATTTTGTTCCTAATTTTTAAATTTTAATATAATTACCATTTTTTAAATATTTTTAAATTTAAAAATATATATTGCAAATTCCGACCCCCTTATCTTATCCTCCATTTCTTTGTTGTGACACAAAATAATCGATAAGACTCGATTTAAAAATTTAGTGACCCAATTTGAATAAAATATACATAAATGACCTAATTGAAACATTTTTAAATATTTTATTGTACATTTCTTATTAATGTGCAAAATAAGACAAACGCCAACTTGATTTTTTGATCCTCGTTTGAAAAATTAAATTTGGGCATAGCCACTTTTTTTTAGTTTACTCAACTAGTGTGTTTCGTTCGCACGTTGTGCGAGAACCTTGGTAATGGAGTCATGTTTTTAAATGCATATATACAAACACATCATAACGACTATCACTTCAATATAAAAATGATACAAATTTATGTAGATATTAAAAAAAACTTGCTTGGTATCGGTTCGACTCATTATGGTATCGACGTAATACTACACTATTAAAGGTGGTAATTGGTAGTTAACATATTATTAACGAATTTTAGAATCGTGCAACTATATAAAATTTTTAAACTCGAAAGCATCAAATATAAATGCATTAATTTTTGTTATATTTTAATTATAAAGTTCACATATGTCACACCCCAACCTACGACGGAAATGCCGGGACGGACTGATTGTCATAGCTCGTAAGGTTACTATCATGCAAATATTTAAAATTCAAATATCTATTTATTTAATTCAAATATCACCATAATTCATTACAAAAAGAAATCCAAAGTAAACAAAACATCAAATAATTCAAATGAAAATTTAAAGTCTAAAATAAACTCTTCTAGCATTAAGTCCTTAAAACAATTCTTCTAAGTCCACACTTCACATCAAACGGTAACCTGCATATGCGTGAAAATAATATAGTTTGTCAACACGAGGTTGAGTGAGTAACACACCAGTTCAGTTTACATATATATTAAAATACGTAGCTGCAACGCGTCAAATGAGATTAACAAATCAACCAATGAGCAAATAAAATGAGATGTCGAAAAGCACAAAGCTAAATCGACTAGCGTATGATCATACTATTTTCTGAGATTATGCTGGACCTCTCCGAATGCGGTTCACATTGAGCACATAAACATATAGCAAGTATGTCATAAGATTAGTTAACACATAAGACAACAATTGAAGTTTTGTGTATAGATAAGGTGTGAAAATATAATAAGTTACGCATATGTCCCCAAAACAGTATGAAAACGAGTAAAAAGAGGAGAATGTGGTACTCACCTCAAAGACGAACGAGGATGATTAAGATAGTGAGAATGAGGAAACGAATCATACGCGAACAACGTTAAAGCCTAAGAGAATAAAGGATATACTTGAGATAAGGATCACGATACAAGTTAAACGATAACCATTTAATATTATAATAATATTATGTTTGTAAGGATTTATTATTAAACCATTATTTTGATTTATGAAAATATATACTTAATAAAATGTTACTGTTGGTTTTATAACTTAAATTACTTGATTTATATATTTAATAAAACGTTAGTTTTTAAGTAAAAATCTTCTTTATATATTTATGTATCTTTATAAAAAAACGTATCTTTATTTATATCTATGCATATATATATGAATATATATATATATATATATATGCATGAAAACGAGTCTTAGAAAATATATGTGAACGAAAACGAATATTAAAAGGTCGGTATTTAGTTAAACAATTTTGTTTAATCATCATTATTATTATTATTATTAAAATGGATTATTAATTAACAAAACATAAAACAATTATTTTCCAAAAAAATCGTGGTGTGGGAGTGTCGAACCCGTGACCTCCCACCCCTAATGTTCAAGTGTTGACCAGCTAGACTACCCAGCCATATGCATCATGTTTCGTTTTCAAAACAATAAGAACATGATCTGGTTCTGGTTTCCCCCATTTGCCAAGAACCCTAGAAATTCGATTAACCCCAAAACGTTAACAATCGATCAAAGAAGATTTAGGGTTATTGATCCTTATGAAACGCGACCTAATACATGTAAACAATTACCTTGATTGGTGAGCAGAAGAGGGTGAACGAGTGCGGAACAGGGCCGACCAAGAAAACGAGATGAACGAGTTATGAACGAGCAATATAATTCAATTAA
Organism: Bidens hawaiensis; assembly: GCF_021521415.1. Taxonomy (NCBI): domain Eukaryota; kingdom Viridiplantae; phylum Streptophyta; class Magnoliopsida; order Asterales; family Asteraceae; genus Bidens; species Bidens hawaiensis. Next base: position 181,627 of record NW_027496131.1, read on the forward strand.
ATAGAGGGGTTTTGTCGGAGATCAAACAAGGAATGAATCCTCACAATTAATTGCATTATTATCGCGGTTATCGTGTGTAACAAGAATTGGGTGTCGGTTAGGCTTAAAAAAGGAAAAACGAGTCAAGATGGTGAAATTAACATAATTAATTCGTCGGTGAGGCCGTACCTAACATACATAAACGATTTCCTAAATCAAAAGTTGATTATAAACGAATTTGGAAAGCTAATTGATTGATTTCTTGATTCGGGTATAAGAAAACTTGAATGTGGGTCGGGTTTGAATATGGATACCCACTTTAAGAAATGGATTATAACAAAATTCACATAAAGGCCCCTCAAGTTAGAAGATGGATAAAGAAATGGATAGAACTTTATATTTTGGGTTTAAATCGTCAAAGTTAAATAGATGTCACGACTAATAAATAACATAGTAATTATAACTCGATAAGTGCGGGATTTTATTAATTATTGAGCCCGGACCCGTAAATGGGTCGAGTAACGGTTACAAAATAAAAGTAAAAAACCCGAAATGTTACAACATAAAACAATTATTACATAGAAATTATTTTAAATAGATATATTAAGAAGAAAATAAATTACTATAACTGTGATCTTACCCAATAAAAGTATTATTTAAGACAACATACAATACATATTTCTTTTACAATATTTTACAGCAATAAGAATAAATGGATACAAAAAGATGTTTCTTTAACAATTTTGGCCCATATTTTAATGAATATGGAGGCCCATTGGCCCCTAATCAAAATTGAATATTTACTCAGTTTATTGGCCGATTGCCCCTGCTACTTAGCTGCTACAGTGATAGACGTTTTATTTTATTATTATGTCTAGTAATATATTTGTATACACATATATAATATATAAATAATTATAAAAAAATATATAACTAAATCATGCGGTTCGGTCCGATTTTATACGGCTGGTTTTCTGTACAAACCGTTCACTACGGTTTGAAAAATTGCAAACCAACCGAACGAAATTTCAAGAAAAAAAAACTGTGAAACCAAACCGATGACCGGTTTGGACGGTTTCGCAGTTTCGAACCAAACAATGAACACCCCTACTTGGGATGGATTGTTAAGCCCATGGGCATGCGGCTCGTGCCATTTTTGTATTTTTTATTTGAAGTTTACTAGTGGTGTTTTATATGTGTGTTGTAACAAGGCCGCGTTGATAATTTGGTTTGTTGTGGTACTAGTATGGTACTTGCATTTTTACATTTCTTATACGTGTTCAGTTTGTTGCGGAGGGGGTTCGACTCTACACATCAAAACGTAAAGGCAAAAAGCTTACGTAGTAATTGATAAAATTTTAATACTAAACCGTTCGAAACGTTTCTTTTTTGGAACGACCAACTAAGTAATGTCAGGTACTCCCTCATTGGCTAAAGGTAGCCAGATCCGGCTACGAGTCTGGACGGACGGATCCCCTAGCGTTCCACCTATTGAGGGATTCCCCGGATAAAACCCGGCCCCCACGCCCGTCAAACGGCACGACAACGAGGAGCCGGTAAAACCGGGTGAGATCAGGACTCGAACCCTAGTAAACCTGGGTCATCCCTCATATCTCCCATATAAATTGGTGATAGTGAGTTTTGAACCCCCTACCTCTCACTAGTAAAGTGAGTACTCTACCATTGAGCCACATCACTCTACCGTTCAAAACATTTGTGATAAATTTTTAGATTCTTTTAGAAAAATAGAATATAAAAATAACAATCACGTATAAAATTTAAGGGTGTATTTGGCAAAGAGCTTTTAGGGGCTTTAAGTTACAAGCTTTTAGAAAAAGCTCCTATCTGATAAAAAATATTGTTTAGTAAGAGGAGCTTAAAGCTTTTATGGGATGAGAAAAAGCTCCAAATTGAAACGCTACTATCAGTAGCGTTTAAAATAATCTACAAGCTTCTAGGGTTTATAATTATCTAAATAACCTTCCAATATATATTATATCCCACCTTCCTTCACAATCTTATAAATTATAAATTCTCAATCCAAATTAATAGCCTTCCAATTCTATACGTTTCTGCAAGCAAGGTTTCGTGAATTCATGATCTAAAAGTTGTGAAAGTAAAGGTATGAAATCTGATCTTTGATTATTACTTGTTTCTGATTTCATTGATACACATAATTAAGCTATTATGATTTGATTTATGATTATAGATGTTACGTAACCGTGTGCGATCGATGTATTAAAACCGGTATATGGTGTGTACAGTTAAATGGGAATGAGTTAGGTATTATTCAATTATTTAGGCGTGGTATGGTGCCTGTGAATGGCATATAGCTTGCTTGTATTATTTTCTTTTGACAAATTAGTTCCATGAACTGAAGGAATGATTTGAAAGCCTTTTACTTAATCATGTCTCTATATATTTTAGATTAATTGCCTAATTAAGACACAATTGCTAGGTACTTCATCTGTAAGGACTATCAAGAGTTGTGTGTAGGGCAAAATATAGGGGTGCAAAACGAGCAGAGCCGCTCGCGAGCTACTCGAGATCGGCTCGTGAAAAAGCTCGATGGAGCGAAGCTTAAACGAGCCCGAGCCCGAGCTCGAGCCTAAAAGAAAGCTTGTTTAATAAGCGAGCCCGAGCTTCACTTATCAAGCTCGAGCCGTCTCGCGAGCCTAAACGAGCATGTCAATTATATATTTTTTTTTGTAATTATATATATTAATATAATTACATATATATTTAATAATTATTAATTGATATATATATATATATATATATATATATATATATATTTATGAAAAAAATTAACTAAATAACATATATATTTTATATATAAAGTTATAATGATAATATATACATATATAATTATAAATATATAAAAATTAATAAATAAATATTAAACGAGCCGAGCCCAAGCCGAGCTCGAGCTTGAAAAACTTCGAAACGAGCCCGAGCTCAACTAGGTTTGAGCTTGGCTCATTTAACTTACACGGATCTCGAGCTCAGCTCGTTTCGAGCTATGTTTTCAAAGCTCGAGCTTGGCTCGTTTAATATTTATTAATTATTTTTTATATATATTTTTCATTAGTTTTGTATATATATTTTTTCAATATTAGTTTTATATATAAATGACAAACTTGTTTAGGCTTGCGAGCCGACTTGAGCTCGATAAGTGAAGCTCGGGGTCGGGCTCATTTATTAAACGGGCTTACTTTAAGACTCGAGCTCGGGCTCATGCTCGATCGAGGTTTTTTACGAGCCGATCTAGAGTAGCTCGCCAGCGGCTTAACACGTTTGCACCCCTAAGTCTGGTATGACAGATAATCAACTTGCTTGTATAATTTGTGACAACTTAATTCCATGAGCCAGAATGAAATCAGAACTCAACATTTGATAATTATGTATTTGTGAACAATCTATTTCATTAATAATTGCCTAACAGGAACAAAATACCCGCACGTTTTAAAAGTTTTAGTTTGTCAACAGTAGGCCCGAAAGCTCAATATTTAATCATCATCTTGTGTTTTTATCAAACTTGTTGAACATGTAAGACATGCATATTAACATATAGTGCTTGATTAGTTAAGTATCTCATCCTATAAATCGTGCCTAATGAAAACTTGTTTAGTGAATTTAGTTTTTGATGATGTTTCCTTTTCCAGTTTATTATTTGAGTTAAATTGTGGACATATTAGTCAAACGGGCCCGTTTGTTAGTACAAATTAGTTGAGTTAAATTGTGGACATATTGGTCAAATGGTCCTGGTAGGAATTTTTGTGATCGTATCAACACGGGAAAGTAAAACGGGCCCGTTTGTTAGTACAAATTAGTTGAGTTAAATTGTGGACAAATTGTGTTTAAATATGCTTAATATTTGCAACATATGTTTGTAGCTGATTTTAATTATTTTTTTTATATTTTTAAATTGTGTATATATGTATGCACAGTTACTAGATGGATTCCAAAAAAGAGAAAGGAAAAGAGAAATTGGACAAAAGAAATGGTATTAAAATTATGTCGGTTCATAAACAAATATATAATGAAGCATGGTCGAACTTCCTCATTCAAATGGGTTTCTCTTCAGTCAGAGTTTGAAAAGGTTATAAATCATAAATTCGTCAGTGACAAAGCTATGAAGAACAAATATGACCATATGAGAAAAGAATACAACCTTTGGAAGTCACTTAAGAACGGAGAGACTGGTGTAGGCTGGAATGAAAGTACCAAGCAACTTAGTTGTTCTGACGAATGGTGGAAAAGAAAAATTTAGGTGACAAAAATATAAGTCATTTAAAATTAAAATACCGGTCACAATGATAACTAACAATTTACCGTTTAATTATGTAGGAAAACTCGAAAGTTCTAACAATTCAAAATAATCAACCATCTATACAACTACAAGAAGAGTGGGATCAGTTATTTGGAGATGCAGTTGCTAGTGGGGAAAATTGTGTGACGCCATCTATGGATCCAACGACATTCAGTGAGGTGCATGTTGAGAACCTTGAGGATGACAATGTTGAAGAAGGTGATAATGGAGATGCTTTTCAAGTACACAATGATACACCTTCTAATCTAGAATACTTGGAAACTCTAGAAAATCCTTTCTTCGTTAACTTTTTGAATGAAGTACGTCAACCTGATGCATCAACATCAACTGCCAGTGAGGTTGCAAAAAATTTTGAGAAGCCTACTAAAGTAAACACTAAGCCTAAACCAGTTAAGATGAAACGTAAAGGGAGAGACTCATTGGGGGCTTCAATGCTTAAAGACCATTTAACTCGAAGTAATAAGAATCAACAACTTGCTCTAGAAATATTAGAATTAGATTCTTCCAAACTCAGTGAAAGTAGTAAGTTTAGTATTGAGGCTGCTATAGGTGTGCTTAACAAGATGGTAGATGCATGATTAGTGAGAGAAGATGAGGAGTTGTGGTTCTTTGCAATGGACTTATTTGAAGATCCCGAAAAAAGAGAAATGTTTATAAATGTACGACATAATCATAGTTGGTTAGCGTGGCTGCAACGAAAGCAAATGCTTACCGACTAAAGTTTTCTTTGTGGATATGTTACAAAGGCATTATTGTTTCTATTTGTTTGTTTGAACTTTATTTCTTTTGGATTGATTTATTGTTTTTACCTTGATGTTTTAGTGGCATGAATATATAGGAAGTTATTTGATATCTTTTTATTTTAGTTTTTAGTTATTTGAGAATATTATTTACATCTTTATATGTTAAGCTATTTATGTGTTTATGTTTTAGCTAGTTATGTGTTTGTATGTTAAGATGATATTGAATTTATTACCAGGGTTATTATGAATAATGAAACAAGCAAGAAGAAGCCCAAACTGCATTGTTATAAATTTTTGTTGGATTCAACTTATACAAGTGATCTAGTTGCTGCATACTATTATAAGCATATATACAAGGAACCATGCATGACATCATCACAAACGGGACAGGCTTGTATAATGGAAGTTTTAAATGGAAATCATATACGATGTGTAAATGCATTCAGAATGCATCCAAACGTGTTTATGAAATTATGTAGAGAGCTTGAATCAAACTATGGATTGAAGTCGAGTGATAGAATGTCAACTTGTGAGAAGGTGGGGATATTTCTGTATACATTGGCATTGGGATTATCTAACAGGGATGTTGGGGAGTGTTTCAATGTTCTGGGGAGACTATTAGTAGAACATTTCATGAAGTTCTAGAGGCAATATCAGATAGAGATAAAGGGTTTCAAGGTCTAGCATGCAGCATTATAAGACCAAAAGATCCAACTTTTGAATTTGTACCACCTCAAATCTTGAACGACAAAAGATACATGCCGTATTTCAAGGTATTGAATTGATTAATGCCATTCATGCTTGTTTATTTTGTTACTTAACTAATTTCAAATTATATTTAGGATTGTATCGGATGTATTGACGGTACACAAATAGGGGCCTACATACCAGAGAGTCAACAACTAGGAGTGTTCATCAGATCGGATAACGGATCATTCGGGTTATTCAGTTCGGGTTATTCGGATTTGAAAACTTTTGGACCCTATCCAAAATCCGATCCGAATTAAGAATATTCCTATCCAATCCGAATCCATACGAATTCAATTCGGATTGGATTCAGATATATCCGAATAATCCGAAATTATCCAAATAATCCAAAATAAACCTAAAAATTTTTCCTATTATTTTGTTCCTAACATTTAATAGTTTAGAATCATAATAAACATATAAACCGGAAAATACGAATTACTCTTAACACAAATTTTAAGTTTAAACTTCAAATAATAATATAATAAATATACCAAACCGGAAAATAGCACTAAAAACATGATTTTTATTCGGATTAAACGGATATCCAAATAACCAGAACAATCCGAATTTTTTAGATTTCCATATCGAAATCCGATCCAAATTAGTTATTCGGATATTCGGATTGATCTGATCCGAATAAGAATTCGGATCGGTTTATTTGGGTTTTGATTTCGGTTCGGATTTCGGTTTTTTTTATTGTGGATTTCTTAAACACCCCTATCAACAACTACCTTATATTGGTAGAAAAGGGGTACCAACTTTCAACGTAATGGCAACATGTGATTTCGATATGTGTTTCACATTCGTATCGATCGGATGGGAGGGTTCAGCACATGACACACGTGTTTTCATTAACGCGACCCAGGATAATAAATTCAACTTCCCACACCCACCTGAAGGATATTTAAAATTGTTTAAACATATATATGGAACTGTTTCATGTTATTTTTTAATAAATCCCAACGTCTTTTGTATTTCAACTCCTTTATTAGGCATATATTGTTTGGTTGATAAAGGATATCCAGGCAGAAAAGGATACATTGTTCCATATTCCAAGACAAGATACCATCAATCTCAATTTCAAAGAGATCCCCCGAATAACATGCAAGAAGCTTTCAACCGTTCACATTCATCTTTACGAAGTTATATTGAGAGGTCATTTGGAATTTTGAAGAAACGATTTAAGATACTTGGTACAATGCCCAAGTATAGCGTTCAAACACAAATTGATGTTATCATGGCTACATTTGCATTGCATAACTATATACGTAATTCTCAAGAAGATATCATGTTTACTACAATGGAACAACATCCAAACTATATACCACGAGATGAACTTCATGATGTTAGTAATCATGACACAAGCACCAATGGTCTATTTGAAGGAGCAACGAATGAGATGAAAGTTGTTCGCAACAATATTGCTACTTTGATATGAAATGCACGACAATAACTATATAACAATATTATATTTTATTCTCGACTATTTGCTATTGACTATGTTTTATTTAATTGAAAATAACCATGTTTTATTTATTTGAGAAAAACACACACACACACACACACACACACACATATATATATACATATAAGTATATAGAAGAAGGTTAAAATAAAAAAGACAAGTTTTCGTAAAAAGCGTAGGAAAAGATCTAGACCTTTAGATGGATTATAACAAATAAGGATAGGATTGTCATATATATATTTTTTAATTTGATAACCAATTATCATAAAAATGATCCTATTATACTGGATCTGAATTTTACAGTTCCAGAAGCCACAAAAGTCACCAAACGTCATTGAAGACTCAAACAGTTGCCGGCTCGCCGCTCCGATGATCGACGTCGGAATACAGAGTTTCACGAAATTTATTCCAGTTGAGATTCATTGATTGCAATAATTTTCCAGCGAAACAGGTGAATCAAACAAAAATACAATCACAGTCACCAGAAACAAGTCACAATCGCTGCTCAAAATATTCAACACCATATCAGAATGGATCATTTAAACTATCTCAATGGATGTACTCTCAGCAAAGGTGAAGCTTCCTCGATTCAGCAGATGATGCTGGTCCACAAGGATGAGGTTTCCCTTCTTTCAATTGGGTTTATTAATGTATTTTACTATTAGTTTTAGATCAAAAAGTGTTTTCTTCCGTCATATATTATCTTGGTTTTTAAGTACTTTTATTTTATTATTATTATTATTTATTATTATTATTTGCTAATTGTTTTGAATTTTGTGAAAATGAACCAGGACTTGGGTGTGAAAAGAAGGCTGTGATTGTTATTCATACTCATCGAGATGCAACACGACGTGCATACATCGGATGTGCTGGTTTTAAACATAGTGTGTTTTAACATCTCAATGATGTTTATCGTGTTTTTGTACATCATGTTCAACATAGTGTGTTTTTGTCATTGATGTTCTTGGTGTTGTATTTTTAATTTCGACGAGAATTTGGTGTTGTATTTAAACACATTATAAAATAGATTATGATGTTCTTGGTGTTTTGTTTTAATTTTATATTAAAATATGTTAATCATAGTTATAATATAGTGTGTTTTCGTTCTTGATGTTCTTGGTGTTTGTTTGTAAATTTGGACTAAACTTTGGTGTTATGTTTTATAACACACCGTAATTCAGCAAGGTTTTACGTTATGGGTTCTTGATGTTCTAGTGTGTTTTTCTGGTAATTCAACAAGGTTCATTTATAGTATGTATACATGTTAAATTTGGATGAAAATAGAATAATTAAATCTTTAATAAATATTTCCATATATAATAGAACACATGAGACGATTATGCCCTTTAACACATCTTTATATGCCTTTAAAATAAAACACAACGTCAATTATCTAATCTTTCCATCTTAACCGTTGATTGCTAAGATCCAATGCTTCAGATTTCTTCCTACACTTTTTAGACACTCTCATCTTTTTACAATAACTCATCCCTATACACACACACACACACACATATATATATATATATATGTATATATATGTATATATATGTGTGTGTGTGATTACGTTTAGTATTATGTTTTTTAGTTATTTAGTTATGTCTATTTTGGTTATTATATACATTTTATTAAAAGCTTCAGCTACTTTACCAAACACCTAAATATATCTAAAAAGCTACAGCTACCAGCTTCCAGCTATCAGTTACTAGCTTCCGGCCACCAGCTACGAGCTAGTTTTGCTAAACATTAAATATAAATTTCCCAAAAGTTGCGAAAGAAAATTTTAAAGAATATATATATAAAGAGTTAAAAAAATAAAGAAAAGAAAATTAGGGAGGAGGCGCCTAGGGGTGTCCACGGTTCAATTCGGTTAATTTCAGTTAATAACCAGTCCCAAACTTGGGCTAAAATTTAGCTTAAAAATGTATGAAATGAATGCATAACTACATGAAATGAACATATAAATATATGAAATTGAGATATTATTACATAAAATGGAGATATAAATACATAAAAATGATATATTAAACTATTAATACATATAATATATGAAATAGAGGGAAAAATGCTTGAAAGTATTAAAAAAATGAAGAGTTCGGTTCGGTTAATTCAGTTTTCGATTAGGTTCGGTTTCGTCGGTTTCGGTTCGGTTTCGGTTAATGATTCGGTTATTGCTCACCCCTGAGGTTGCATGGGGAAATAGGGTGTCACTGAACTTTGAATTCTTTAAATGATTTTATCTAACATGTTACTACCTTCTAACATTATTTAAATTTTGTGGTCTAAGTTCAAGAGTTCTACTTTTATTTTTTATTTCTATAATTTTTTATTATTTATTTTCTCTACTTTTGTGTTTATTGTCATTGGTTTTAATAATATGTATTATTATCACTATCAATGCATTATTAATATTTATTAAACTATATATTAACATGTATGTGAGAGACTCATACTAAATATTGATACTATTAAAACTAAAACTAAAATATTAATAATATTACAATGATAATTATAAAAATAATTAATAATAACAAAATAGTTTTTAATTTGATATATTTATTGAAGTTTATTAAGTGAAATATATTTAAATAATGTTAAGAGAAAATGGTAATTGATTTCATAAGTTTAAGAGTTTAAGGGTGTTGTACATTTAGTAAAAATCATATGAAGAGGGGTATGTTTAGCAACATCCGAATTAAATCTATTACCAAATATTTATATATTAACATTTTCATTCGATGTTGTGCAACATAGATTGTACTTCATGTTTCAAATGTGTGTACAATGGTGACATCACTTTGATTATTTGGTTATTGCCAACTATCCCTATTGTTGTTGCTGGTACGTTCCTCCATTTTTCAGGCTTTACATCTTTCCCACCCAACTTACTCCATCACCGCATCGAGCCACCTGCAACCTTTACTCGGTGATAAACAAAACCACGGAATGAATCTAAATTGATATTTGAAATTGAGAAGCCCTAAATCACGCGATACCCCGGTCGTCTACATAGGTATCTTTATGGTCGATTAATTATTCCTTCAAGTAAGATTTATTTTATATTTGTTATCCAATTAGATCCTTGTTCAAACGTTGTTGGAGATCATTTTTTATCTTGTGCGGCGAACCTATATCATCTATGATACCGTTCGTACTCTCCAATGGTGGACCTAGACATAAATCTCAGGGGTAATGTTCAAATTTTTTTTTATCGTATTTCATACAAATGTAAACGAAAAAAATAGAAACACGATACTTGAGGTGCAAATTTCTCCTATTCGGTTTCTGAATGCTAGAAATAGAGTCATTAGACATTGTTCTTTTACTTTATCGAACGTTTCTCTTTAGACTAAACAAATTAAAACATTGTTCAAATTCATCACCCATTCGCTTACGCAAACCCATATTGATAAGCTTGATTTTAGAAAAACAAATTTCAATGGTTGCGGTTTCAATCGGTAAAACCAACAGTAGTTTTAATATGCGACAAACCAAAGGAAAAGTGGTGTGCTTTCCGGTTTTCACCATTACACAAGCAAAGTCACATATTCATCCAATTTTGCAAGTTTATTATCTTCCTTTAAAGTGTGATAAAATGTCGTATGATAACCCAAAATACACTCTCTTTCTTCATTACCAAATAATTCGAATATATTTCAAAATTGCCACTATTTTAGATATGTCAAACTTGGAAAACAAATATCAAGATTTAAACCGGGCATATTTTCTAACAATCTATTTCCAAGTTCTTGAATTTGCATATCCAAAACTGTATTAAAATTTCAACCTCAAAATGATGATTCCGTTGAGTTTGTTCACACATCCATCCAACTTTGCAAATTTATCATCTTTTTTTTAAGTGTGATAAATGACGTATGATCACCCGAAATACACTATATTTCTTCATTACTAAAATCATTCGCATATATTTCCGAAATCGCTACTATTTTAGATATGTCAAACTTGGAAAACGTATCTTAAATTTAAACCGGACATATTTTCTAACAATATATTTCCAAGTTTAGAATTTGCATATCCAAAACTGTATTAAAAATTTCAACCTCAAAATGATGATTCAGTTGAGTTTGTTTATTTTTTATGTTTATCGTTCAAATAAAAAAAAAGGTTATTGGTTTTTCGTTCAAACAAAAGAAAAAAAAAGATTAGTTGTTTTTATTTTTTGTAAGGCCCTGTTACCGGTGCCTCACTTTTGACGTTGAATTTACTCATAAACACAGTTCTAAATATCAGAGTTAATTAAAACTTTCGCGGAATAATATAAACTGCCAACCATCCATTACAAACATCCATAATTCGTCTTTTAAAAACATAACATAAAACATAGTATCAAAACATCACGACAAATCTTCAGATGCCGGCCTCTTAAGTATTGCCATATGTCTCCCTCAAGCCAGCTGTCTCAGTCGATTAGCCTGCGTGCATACTAAAAGTCAGCTATGCTGAGTGAGTTCTAGTTAATCAGGAAACGTACAATACATTCACATATTTACATACGCACCAGAAGGTACATACCTTCCTATTATCTTACTACTTACATACTTACGTACTTTCATTCTTTCTTTCATATTAACATACATACTTCCATTCATACACATACATTTTAAGGGGCCTTCCGCCATATAACCTTCGCCGATATTATTAGGGTCGATTCCCTACGTTCGCCGACATTATTAGGGTCGGTTCCCTACGTTCGCCGATACTATTAGGGTCGGTTCCCTACATTCGTACTACTATGACACACCTGTTCTTTACATACTTTCCTTTACAATGCGTGCACTCTCCGAAGAGCGTTCACATACCATCAACATATCATACATACATTATTCATACATCTTTATATTCATACAATCATCATACATAAATCACACAAGGCATACACTTACCATTTAAGGTAAGTGTATTAACTATCACATCGAGTATGCACATAGCCCCGAAAACATAATAAAGAAATGGGGCTAGAAACTCACCTAAACTAGATTACGTTCACCGTTAATCGTAATTCCTTTCCTTAGCTGTGCACGACTAACTGTATAACAATTACACGTATCAATTATGTGTCACTATCTATATCGCGTTTCTAGTTTAATTATAACCCTCAACGAACGGGGGTCTGGGGGCAGCGCCCATGGCAGCGGGGTCTAGGGGCGGCAGCCCCTAGCAGGGTCCAAGGGTCAGAGCCCCTTGCTGGGGTCGAGCTGCCAGGTCAGCTTGGAAAAATTTTATTTCTATTAACTGTCTTATCACGTTTTCCATTAGAATTTTAAATCATTAACTAATTTGCTAACTTAAAAGTCTAAGGACTTCCTTGTAATTAAATCAATCTTTTTCTAAGTCCAGGGACTGTTCTTGTCATTATGTTAAACTTCTAATTCGTTATATTATTCTTAACGAATCGGGTTGTCATACGAACTGGTTCTTGTTACGAATTGAACCCTCTAACGAACTGAACTCTTAACGAATCAGTCCATAGCGAACCAGTCCAGGTGACGAATCGGTCCATTTAATTCGTTATCTCCTTTAGCGAACTGGTCATAACGAATCAAGGGTAATTCGTTACCCTTTTCCCTTAACGAATCAGAGACGAATTAGAGCTAGTTCGTTGTGCTCCCTTATGCGAATCAACTAACGAATCACCTTCCAATTCGTTAAGTTCCCATAGCGAACTAGGGTTAGGTCAGGGAATGTCAGAACATTCCCTGACATTCTTTACCTTGTATTAACTTTCCGGCGCCGTCGCCGGAAAGTCGCCGGAAAACCGCGGATTCGCTGAAAAAACGAGTTTTAACACGTTTTCACCGTTTTTCGTCTCGTTCAATCCAGATCTGAACTAGGGTGACCCCTAAGCTCATCATAGGTTCGGTTTATACCCGATTCCACCCGGATCTCGTGACTTTAACGGTTTAACGGTGTTGGCTCGTCGTTTCGTGATTATATCTAGCGGGTTTAAGCTCATACAACATCATATTATCATTACCTCGGGTCGGTGCTCGGTTTCCTTCTTGGTTTCGGTCTAGATAGGGAGAGAACTAGAGAGAGAGCATAAGTGTGTGTTTTGGTGGTGTATGGAATATGTGTGTGATGAATTAAATGGGTGATTTAAGGTTTATATAATTATGGATCATGGGCTTAAGCCCATGGTCTTTCCTTCTTTCCTTCTTTCTTTTATACTCCAAGTCCATAACCCATATCCATTTAACCCAACACTAGCCCAACTCATTTCTATTTATCTAAACCGATAACAACCCACAATAAAATAGACGAACTTTATTTTATTATTATGATCAAAAGTAGGATGTTACAAGTCTTCCCTCCTTAAAGAGATTTCATCCCCGAAACCTAACTATTACATAAACAAATTCGGGTAAAACTTGCGCATCTCATCCTCAGCTTCCCAAGTAGCATCTGCACCCTTGCGATGCTTCCATATCACTTTCACTAAAGGTATAACCTTGTGACGAAGTTGCTTCTCCTTGCGGTCGACTATCTCGATCGGTTGCTCAATATAGTTCAACCGTTCATCAACCTCAGTGTCCATTAATGGCACATGGGACGTCATCAGCTAGGCATTTCCTTAGGTGAGAAACATGGAAGGTTGAATGGATTCCTTTTAACTCTTCGGGTAAATCTAATTTGTAAGCCACTTCACCTACTCGCTCTAAAATCTTAAACGGTCCAATGTACCTTGGACTCAACTTTCCCCTCTTCCTAAAACGAATAATTCCTTTCCAAGGCGAGACCTTGAGCATCACATTGTCACCAACGTTAAACTCAATCGGTCGTCGCCGCTTATCAGCATACGACTTCTGTCTGTCTTAAGCAGCTTTCATTCTTGCCTTAATCTGATCAAACTTTGAAGAAGTTTCTTGAACAACTTCCAAACTACCCATCTCCGTTTGACCAATCTCTCCCCAACATAACGGAGTTCTACAGCGTCTTCCATATAACATCTCGAATGGTGGCATACCAATACTTGAATGGTAACTGTTGTTGTAGGAGAACTTTGCTAGATGCAGATGATCATCCCAACTTCCTCCAAAGTCTAAAACACAAGCACGTAGCATATCCTCAAGGGTTTGGATCGTCCTTTCAGACTGTCCATCTGTTTGAGGATGATACTCCGTACTGATGTTCAATCTCGTTCCCATGGCTTCATGGAACTTCTTCCAAAACCTCGAAGTAAAACGAGTATCTCTATCAGACACAATCGATAACGGTACTCCATGCTTGGATACAACCTCCTTAATGAACAAGCCTGCCAACGTTTCTGACGAGATAGCCTCTCGTATAGGCAGAAAGTGAGCACTCTTAGTCAAACGGTCCACAACCACCCATATGGTATCATGATGCTTAGCTGTACGTGGTAGCTTAGTTATGAAATCCATGGTGATGTGTTCCCATTTCCATTCTGGTATCTCCAAAGGTTGCATCTTCCCATAAGGCTTCTGATGCTCTGCCTTGACTTGTAAACAAGTTAAGCACTTACTGACATAATCTACCACGTCATTCTTCATTCCTGGCCACCAATAGTCTCTTTTCAAATCTTGGTACATCTTCGTAGTTCCTGGATGAATTGAATACCTTGACTTATGAGCTTCATCAAAGATTCGACCTCTGAGATCTCCATAACGTGGAATCCACATACGGTCAAACCTAGTCCTAACACCATGCGTGTTTTCCATCAACTCGTCTTGCTGACCGAAAATCCTTTCCTTCTTTACTAGCCCTTCATCTACCAGCACTTCTGACTGCACCTTGATGATTTCTTCAAATAAGCTTGAGTTCATAATTAGCTGATATGACTTTACTGTTGCAATGACTTCCTCATTCTTACGGCTTAGCGCATCAGCGACCACGTTAGCTTTACTAGGGTAGTACTTAGTATCGTAGTCGTAATCCTTTATCAATTCTAACCATCTTCTCTGTCTCATGTTCAATTCCTTCTGCTCGAAGAAGTACTTTAAACTCTTATGATATGTGTAAATGGTACACTTAGTACCATACAGATAGTGTCTCCATATCTTGAGAGCATGCACTACTGCTGCTAACTCCAAATTATGCGTCAGATAAGTACTTTCATGGACTTTCAACTGTCTAGACGCGCAGGCTATCACTTTTCCTCGTTGCATCAACACGCAGCCTAAACCACGATGCGAAGCATCGGTACAAACAACCAAATCCTCATCACCATCGGGTAAAGCAAGGATTGGAGCTTGCGTGAGTATCTTCTTTAACTCCTAAAAAGCCTCTTCTTGAAACTTTCCCCAACTGAATACTATCGACTTTCGGGTCATACCTGTCAACGGTGCGGCTATCTTGGAGAAACCTTCGATGAATCTCCAGTAGTAGCCAGCTAACCCTAGGAAGCTTCGTATATCAGTCGGATTCTGTGAAGTCTTCCAATTCTTTATTGCCTCAATCTTAGCTGGGTCCACGGTAATCCCTTCAGGATTGATCTCGTGACCTAGAAATTGCACTTCTCGCAACCAGAACGCGCATTTCGAAAACTTAGCATACAACTTCTCTTCCTTCAGAACTTCCAACACTTCTCTCAGATGCTCGGCATGGTCAGACTCACTTCTTGAATAAATCAATATGTCATCAATGAAAACGATAACTGACTTATCCAACATCGGCCGACACACCCTATTCATCATGTCCATAAATGCTGCGGGAGCATTCGTTAGACCGAATGACATTACGAGGAACTCGTAGTGTCCATACCGCGTTCGGAACGCTGTCTTAGGGATGTCTGCCTCTTTCACTTTCAATTGATGATAGCCTGATCTGAGATCTATTCGTGAGAACCAACTTGAACCTTGTAGTTGGTCAAACAGATCATCAATCCTTGGCAAAGGATATCTATTCTTTACCGTAAGCTTGTTCCACTCGCTATAGTCTATGCACATTCTCATACTTCCATCCTTCTTTTTCACGAACAACACTGGCGCACCCTAGGGGGAAACACTTGGTCTTACGAAACCTTTGTCGAGGATTTGTTGCAGTTGGGACATCAATTCTTTCATCTCAGACGACGCTAGACAGTAAGGCGATTTCGCGATGGGTTGGGCTCCTGGTACTAAATCTATCTGAAATTCTATCTCTCGCTCCGGTGGCAACCCTGGAAGGTCCTCTGGGAATACTTCTGGGTAATCGCGCACTATAGGGACATCCTTCATTTCTTTTGTCTCGGCCGTAGCATTGAAAACATACGCCAGGTAGGCACCACACCCTCGTCTTAATAACCCTTCGGCTTTTATCATTGAGATGACGTTAAGCCTTGAACTTTCCTTATCACCATAAACCGTCACCGCACTGCCGTCCAATGACTTTAGCTTTATTATCCTACTCTTACATACTATATGAGCTTCGTATTCAGACAACTAATTCATCCCCAACACTACATCGAACCCTCCTAAGGTCATAACATACAAAGTAACAGGGAACTCATGTCCCTCTAATTCTATCCTATAATTCTTAACCATTTTCATTATTTTAACCGAGGCGTCACTAGCGGTTTCTACTATAAAAGTTTCAGACACTCGGCAACATTTCATTTTAGCTATTTTACTAAACGTCGTAGCTACAAAACTTCTATTCGCACCCGAATCAAATAATACTGAAGCAGAAATACCATTTACTAAGAACGTACCGGTCACCACATCAGGAATTTGCCTAGCTTGTTCCTGGGTCAGCATGTAGGCTCTAGTTCTCGGCCTCGCTTGATCAGCATCTTTCTTCTCACTCCCTCCAACTTCACCACTCGTACAAGTCCTTGGCAAGTGACTTGTCTGTCCGCACTTATAACACGCGGGCTTCGCATAGCAATCTTAAGCAAAGTGCCCCATCTTACCACATTTGTAGCAGGCATTTGACCCTGATCTACACTCCCCACCATGGGACTTTCCACACTTGCGGCACACCTCAGACCCAGTGCCCCACTTGCACTCTCCAGCGTGCATCTTTCCGCACGTCCTACATGCCCTTTTCTCCCACACTCTCGGTTGCTTGTTCTTAGGGTTCCACATCTGAGTACCAGGTCGTTTGGCAGGCGTGACCCACTTCTTTTCCTTCTTCTCTTCCATAGCCACCTCATCTGTCAAATCCTCATATACCGTCTCCGCGAGCCCAACCGCAAAATCAAAAGTACCTGGTCTACCAGCCTTGACCAAGACGCGAACATTTTGTGGTAGCCCCCTAAGGTAGCATTTGATCCGTTTGGCCTCGGTGTTCACCATATCTGGCACCAACCTCGACAGACGGTTGAACTCAGTGAGGTATTCGCGGTGCGTCATCTTACCCGCCTTCAGACTCAAGAACTTCATCTCAACATTCTCTACCTCTGCATCAGCACATAATCTTTTCAGCACTAACTCCTTCAGATCGTCCCATCTCAAGGCCTTGATCTCTTCTCGACTCTTCCTCTGCTCCACTGTCTCCCACCAGTACATCGCCTCCTCACCGAATGATTGGTAGCATACCCTACCGCTTGGTCGGGACGGCATTCGCTAATGCGGATAATTTTGTCCATCGCGGTTATCCATTGGAGAGTAGCGATTGCGTCTCATAAACCAGTTAGCTTTGGTGGATCACAGCCTTTGAAAGACTTATAGTTGCATCCATCACGGCCCCTCTTCCTATCATCAACCTTTACCGACTTAACCACGCTCGATTCTTCCCTCTCCCCTTCATCATCCTTCTTACCATCACCTTCCGCCCTCTCAGCGGTTCCTTCACTGCCTCCAACAGACTTCTCAGGATTCATGTTTTTCACAGCAGCTGCTACCGCTTGAGCAATGGCAGTTTGAATTGCGGGGTCCAGTTGAACTCCCTCGTTATTACTCGGATTTCGACCGGTTGCAGTTCCCTCGCCTTCATTGTTAGTAGCTGCTTTCACTGACGGTTCTTGGACAACGCGTGGTCTACCACGACGTCCCGTACGTCCTCTTCTTCCAGCAGTTTTCTTAGCTCCAGCCATTGGTTTTCTATAAGGAAACACAAACGTCATCATTTAAGGAACTATTTAGTACAAGGATAGTAAGACTAACAGGTAATAACAGTGGCCAGTTGTGATTAGCTGATCACGTTACTTTTCGTGTCCTACACACTTCCTCTTATGAGTCTATTTGTGCTGGTTCTACTCTAAACAGTTAATCAAACAAACAATCAATTAATCATATCCCTAACATTCACATATCCTTTCTATAGAAATTAAGCTAATATTAACATACATATTTAACCATACACTTTACCCTTACTGAGCTTGCTTGAGTGACACATGGCTATCTTCAACTGACATCTTCTTTCTTTCTTACTTAAATCCCATTCTCTGTTCGAGTCTAAGCATGTAGGATGCTTAAATCTCTCGAACTTTGCTCTGATACCAACTTGTAAGGCCCTGTTACCGGTGCCTCACTTTTGACGTTGGATTTACTCATAAACACAGTTCTAAATATCAGAGTTAATTAAAACCTTCGCGGAATAATATAAACTGCCAACCATCCATTACAAACATCCATAATTCGTCTTTTAAAAACATAACATAAAACATAGTATCAAAACATCACGACAAATCTTCAAATGCCAGCCTCTTCAGTATTGCCATATATCTCCCTCAAGCCAGCTGTCTCAGTCGATTAGCATGCGTGCATACTAAAAGTCAGCTACACTGAGTGAGTTCTAGTTAATCAGGCAACGTACAATACATTCACATATTTACATACGCACCAGAGGTACATACCTTCCTATTATCTTACATACTTACATACTTACGTACTCTCATTCTTTCTTTCATATTAACATACATACTTCCATTCATACACATACATTTTAAGGTGCCTTCGCCCTATAACCTTCGCCAAAGTCTAAAACACAAGCACGTAGCATATCCTCAAGGGTTTGGATCGTCCTTTCAGACTGTCCATCTATTTGAGGATGATACGCCGTACTGATGTTCCATCCCTTTCTTATCCTTACCTCCCCTTTCCTTTTCTTTTCTTGGTTAAAAAACTCAAGAACAAGGCGTAAACCTTTCCATTTTTATCCATCTCTACACTATAGCCTACACCTTGAAAAACACAAACAAACACCATCCTATATCCCGAGCCAAGATCCGAAGATGAAAACCCGAACCCGTTGGTGCTAGAACGTTGTGACGAACCAAAACAACATCAAGACTAGACCATGTTCGTAAAACGACTCGTTTAAGGTACATTTATAACGAGAAATTGTTCATTTAGTTTCGGATTCGTTTGGGAAATCTTAGATCTGTATGAGTATTATAAAGACTAATCAAACGGGATGAATCTTACTGAAATTCGTTAACATATGTTAGGTTAATTAATCAACTAAGGAACCGTACGCCTATATCGACCATTCACACCCTTAAAACCCGATCTTTGAATGAATAGATAGTTAGGGTTTATAAGCGCTGTGATTCCGAGCTCAATGATACCAGATTCGTGTTATTTCATCAAGATTTTGAGGGTTAATGATTGTTTGGTGTTCTTGACAATTTTGTCTTTGACCCTAAGTCAAAGACTGGATAAGAGCATTTGCTAATTCGGTATGACAAACGAATCAGATCATTCGTTACGTGCCCAATTCGCTATGATAGGATAACGAATCAGGTGATTCGTTACTCACCAATTCGTTATGTTAAGATAACGAAATCAGGAGATTCGTTACTCACCAATTCGTCATATTAAAATAATGAATCAGGTAATTCGTTACTCACCAATTCGTTATGTTAAGTTAACGAATCAGGAGATTCGTTACTCACCATTCGCTATGTTAAGATAACGAACCAGATAACTGATGTACATAGAAATATACATATTTTCGGCATCAAATAATCTCTAAAAACTGCACTTTCTATCAAATAACATAGCACAAAATGCTACTTATCATAATAAAATATAGTTGCAGGTGAAACCAAGCCCCAAACGAAGAAACAAGCAAAAATACGAAGAAAAACAGAAGAAAACACAAGAAAAACAAAGAAACACGCCCTCATGCCTCAAGAAACACGCCCCCATGCTTCTGAACACAAGAAAAGACAAAATCTAGAAGCAAAAGCACAGGTCGTGCCTCTCAACCATGGGGCCGTGGACGTCAACACAGAAAAGACAAAAAGAATTAGCACATGTCACTAAAAATCACGGGACCGTGCATCAGTAAGCACGGGGCCGTGGTCACATTTTAGAAAAGACAAAACAAATCTGGCACATGTCATAAAAATACACGGGGCGTGCTTACGTAAGCACGGGGCCGTGCCTCACACTCCAGATTGCCTATAAATAGTGGCTCATGTTGCATTCATTTGGTGTGCCTTGAAAAGAATTCTATCCGGTTCTCTCTTATAAAAACACACACTAACACTCACATAGAAGATTTAGTGAAGAGTTTGAAGGCTTGGAGGTCATCACCATCGTCCATCATCATCAACCATCATTACCATCATTAAGAAGGAAGATTCATCTACATTTGGTTAGATTGTTCCAAGTTTAATCATGTATTTTTTATCATCATTCATCTTAGTGTTTATCATCATGCTCATTATGAGCTAAACTCCTTTTACCATATAAAATCTATGAAGAAGCTTTGTTTTACTTGATAATTATACAAGACATGTGGTGTAGTCTAGTAAAGTACATGGTTATATTACAATTATCTTTTGATGAGAAATGTTTCACCATCTTAAATCACTAATTCAAAGTTGGTGGTTGTCAATTCTATTGGCAATCGTTCATGATCGATTCATGTTCTTGAAAGATAGAAATACTTTGATACATTAACGAAACATGGATCCTTATATTGTACTTAGAAATGATGAGATATAAGTTATGATGTATTTTTCTAAGTCTTGGTAATCCGAAAATAGCTTTGCTTAGGATATCATTTTAGTTAAAGAAATCATATGTTAACAGAATGTGTAATTATAACCTACATAAATCAACCGAGGGGAGGTTGTGTGACTAAACTACAACCACCCGAAGTTGTTAGAATTGGTATTTGAGAAATCGGAGTCAATCCTAATCTTTCTACTTTATGAAACTACTTGCCAACTTAAATTGACATCATTGAGGTGGCGTGACATTAGGAAAGGGTGGACTTTAAAATGCGCACGTTACCTCCTTAGTGCCAAAGATGCTCACTTAAGGTTTAAGGAGCTATCTATCATATATTGCTACGGCAAGTTTGTCACATGTCTACATATTAATTATCAATGCTAAAATGGAGTGGATTCTTGATCTTATATGGTAACCTTCGCATAATTAAACAACTCGTTTAGAATCTCTTGTCTTGGTCACCTGTATATTATATATAAGTATTTATATTTTATAAAAAGTTCAAAAATTAACCCCAAAATGATTAAAACCCCCGATTAAAGTAAAACAACGATTTATCATTAGAAACATTTGTGTCCACGAATCGATACTTGGTTCTTACCAATACTATTCTACATATACGATAGGTACACTTGCTTATTTTGTGTGTGTTTAGTCTTTGTAGAAATCACTTTTATAAATTCAAAACACGATCTTGTGCAAAAAGAAAATCATCCCATCCTTTATATTTAAACCGCCACGCGCAGCACACATCAATAACGAATTAAGGAAGATTACATAACGAATCAGAGGCAATTCACTATAACGAATGAGTTGGAAAATAAAATAATAATTAAGAATTCTAATGAAAAATGTGTTAAGAAACCTCGTCAAGGTTCGATCAAAAAAAGGAAAGAATGAAGCTGCTCAAGACCGTCAGAAGTCGTATGCTGAAAAGAGGCGACGACTGATCGAGTTTAACGTTGGTGACAATGTGATGCTCAAGGTCTCGCATTGGAAAGGAATTATTCGCTTCAGAAAGAGAGGAAATTTAAGTCCGAGGTACATTGGACCGTTTAATATTGTAGATCGCGTGAGTGAAGTGGCTTACAAGCTAGATTTACCCGAGTAGTTAGAAGGAATTCACTCTACCTTTCATGTTTCTCACTTGAGAAAGTGCCTAACTGATGACACGTCACATGTGCCATTAGTAGACATTGAGGTTGATGAACATCTAAACTATATTGAACAGCTTGTAGAGATCATTGATTGCAAGGAAAAGCAACTTCGTCATAAAGTTATTCCGTTGGTTAAAGTAGTTTGGAGGCACCAGAAGGGATCGGATGCAACTTGGAAAGAGGAGGATGAAATGAGGAAGTTCTATCCAGATTTGTTTAGTAATAATTAGGTTTCGAAGACGAAACCTCTTTTAAGGAGAGTAGACTTGTAACATCCCGTTTTCAGTTTTGGTTAATAAAATAATAATATTAATTATTAAGAGTTGAGCTTGTATTGGGTTGAGCAATTAAATAATATGGTGATGGATTTGGAGTAGTAGAAAGGAAGAAAAGACCATGGGCTTAAGCCCATGACCCTTAATATATAAACCATAATTGCTCATTAATCCATCCATTCCATACACCATCCAAAACACACACTTAAGCTCTCTCTCTCTCTCTTTATCTAGCCGAAACCAAGAAGAAGAACCGATCCCGATCCGAGGTAATGATGTTATGATCTTGTATAGATTCGAACCCGCTAGATCTAGTCGCGAAACGACTAACCGACACCCTCAATTGTTAAAATCACGAGATTCGGATGGAATTGGGTATAAACCGATCAAATGACGAGCTTAGGGGTCACCCTAGCTCGGATACGGATCGAACGGAACGAAAAACGGTGAATAAAATGGCCGAAAAAAAGTGAGATCTAGCTTTTTACGGCGAGAACCCGGTTTTCCGGTGATGACGGCGCTGGAAAGGCGGCGCCAATGATTAGAGGGATGTTTGAAAGGACATCTGACATTCTATCATAGGCCCTAAACCCTAGGCGCGTGTAACGAATAGGCGTGCGCGTGTAACGAATGGGGCCACACCCATTCGTTTAAAAGGAGTAACGAATGAGCTACATTCGTTAGCCCATTCGTTATGGAGAGTTGACGAACGAACCCATTTGTTAGGAAAGGCTGACGAATGAACCCTCATTTGTTGGAAGGTCCATTCGTTGGTCATGTGAATGAGCCCATTCGCTATGAAAGTTCATTCATTATGAAGGTCCATTCGTTGGTCATGCGAATGAGTCCATTCGCTATGAAAGTTCATTCGTTATAAAGGTCCATTCGTCATGAAAATCCATAAGTGGCCATTCGTTAAGAAGTAACGAATGAGTCCATTCGTTATGAAAGAACACACTCGTTAAGAAGCAACGAATGAGCCCCATTCGTTAAGGAACTGGATAACGAATGAAGCTTGAACAAAGGACAGAAAGGTCCCTGGACTTAGAATAAAATGGATTAGTTACAAAAAAGCCCTCGAACGTTATTGATTAATGAAAGATACCTTAAAAAGATCAATGAAATAAAACCAGCTTAGACACTTAAGACTAATTAAGCAGAGCGTTATTTGATATTGTGTTTATTAAACAGTTAGTCGTGCACAACTAAAGAAATGAATAACCATTAACGATGAATGTAACATGACTCAGGTGAGTTTCTAGCCCCACTTCCTTGTTATGTTTTCTAGGCCGTGTGCATACTCAATGTGATTAGTTAATACACTTACCTTGAGTGGTAAGTGTATGCATGGATGATATATGTGATAAATATTATAATGTGAATATGAATGAAAGCTCATCGGTACGTGAACGATCTTCGGATATTGCACGTATCGCCAAGGGAGGTAAGTGTTAGAATATGTAATTGTGTATGAATGAATGATAAAGCAGGGCATGTATGAAATTGTATGAATGCTAATATGAAGGTATGATTGAGCGAATGTAGGGAACAAACCCTAATAATATATGTGAATGTAGAGAACATACCCTAATAATATCTGCGAATGTAGGCAACAAACCCTAACAATATCTGCGAAGGTTATAGGACGAAATGTATGTCTATATGTATGTATGAAAGAAAGAATGAAAGTATGAAAGTACGAATAAAGGTAAAAAGCTAAGTATGTTATATGTATCTTCGGATGCGTATATAAGTAAGTATATGGATGTATTGTATGTTACATGTATTAAATAGAACTCACTCAGCGTAGCTGACTATTAGTATGCACGCAGGTTAATATACTGAGACAACTGGCTTGAGGGGGACACATAGCAGGATTGAAGAGGCTGACATCTGAAGATTTGTCATGATATTTTGATACTATGTTTTATGTTATGTTTTAAAAGACAAGTTATGAATGTTTGACCTTTATTATTATTCCGCGAAAGTTTTAATTCACTCTGATATTTATAACTGTGTTTATAAGTAAATCCAACGTCCAAGTAGGGCAGCGGGAACGGGGCCTTACAAATAACTTGCATATGCGTTAAAAATACAATAATTTGTCAACACTAGGTTGAGTGAGTATAACACCGGATTTAAGACACTATAATAATAATAATAAATAAAATTGCAAATTGTTCCTGTGAGATAAAACAGTTAAGCCATAGCACACAAACAATCAATCAAACCATAAAGAAAGGGCTCCACCAATTCCATATAAATGGAAATTGGTTACCAAGCAAGGACTAAACCGTTGCCATAAAAATGGACAGCGGTTGCCAAAGATAGTCGTATGATCATACTATAAATGAGGAACTTCTCCAAAATGCGTTCAAATAAAGCAAGTAAGCAAATAACAAGTTAGTCAAACTGATAAACACACAAGGATAAACAGTTGTGGTTTTAATACTATATAATATAAAATTAGCTAGTTATACATATGTTTCCAAAAGATAAAATAAGTAAAAGAGGGGAGTGAAATACTCACCTTAGTACGTAAGCAAAAGTAAAAGTACGCGATAAGAATGATGATATAAGAGACGTCACGATTGCTGAGACGTAGCAAGTACAATCCTAACAAGTGTAGTAACGAGGAATACGACGAATCAATGAATAGACTAATAAGGAAACAAGATATGAACGAGTTTTAAGGTTATAAAATAATTTATTTAAAATTTATTATTAAAAAGGATTACTTATAAATTAATATTGTTAAAATATATAATTGTTTATAAATATTTGTACTTATACTATTAAATATATATAAATATTTATAAAAATTACCATTGGTTTATAAAATACCTAGCCAAATAATTATTTATAATAATAAGGTACATTTTCTATTTTAATTATGTATTTTAAATAAACAAAACCTTTTTAATTATTTATTATAAAAACCTTTATTAATTTTTAATAACTTATATATATATATATATATATATATATATATATATATTATATGGTTCTAGCCAAGATTCAGAAAGCTACGAGTTAATATGCCGGTTTTTATAAAATACCGATTAATTAATATAATTATAATGTTTATATTATGGCTTATTTGATTAAATACTTTAATACCATTGTAATGTGTTAAAATAAAAAAAAGAACAAGATACGGGTTGGGGGGTTCGAACCCGCGCCCCAGCTGTACCCATGACTTAAGCGATGGTGCACCAGCCATCAGGGCTGATGACTAACTCATGTCATAACCAGAAAGACGCTAAGCAAAACCCAATCACTATGAACCCTAACAGCATCAATCGGTTAATCCGATTGATGTTCGATCAAATAGTTTACGGTTAACAATCCAGAGATCAATGTGAACATAAACATACCAAAAGTTACCTCAAAAGACGTTTAATCACTGGTTAATTGTCGTAAGAGAACCCGTCCAATACAAAGATCAGTCACATCAGACTCGATTGTTTTTAATGTAATTCATTTTAGGGGTTTTACTAACGAGGCTAAAAGGATGATGTAACTAGGTCAAACATGAGATGTCGGCTAGGTCAAACATGGTAAACGAATCATTGCGATTGAATTTACTCAATTAGATTGTCGGTTGGGCCGAAATAGGCATGTATTACATATTAGTTGATTCAATTTCTATGTTGGGTGCGAGAATTGTGGTTCAAGACTCGAATTAGTATGAACGGGTCAATAATGGGTCTTGGGTAAATGGGTACGGGTCAAGATACCAAATTTGTAAATGGGTTATATGAAAATTTTTCATTTTAGACCTAGGGTTTGAAAGTGGATACAAAATGAGGTTATAGTTTTAATTTAGGGTGATTCTTGCCAACTTATGAAAATTATAAGTATATAATATATAATTGATAATAAATGCATTAAAATTTCCCGAACATCAAAATGGGTCAGGTTTTAATAAAAATATAGATTTCGAAAAGTCCGAGTTGTTACAGGTTTGGGTTAATTATAATAATAATTAGGCAAATTTGCTATTTAGTCCCTCAACTTTGGGTGTGGAAAAATTAAGGGTTAAAAACTTATGTTTAGAGTATAAATTGAATATATTTCAAAGTTCTTTTAGATAACTAATTAAATATAAATAATAATAATAATAATAATAAAATATTATTAACACATAAACGATATGTTGTGTTGATTAAAAATTACCCGGAAGCGAAAACGGGTTGGATAATGGATATTATATAATAATTAGAAAACCCGAGTTGTTACACCAAACGGATCGGGTTTACAATACAAGTATAAAAATGAATGAAACCGAAAATGACAAACGTCACATGAAGAGATGCAGTAGTTGGATGGAAAACTAACCGAACCAAGATTCTGGTAACGAGTCAAATATGAGAACTTTTTGTTCGAGTCATAGTTAAGCTGACCTTAAACATGGACACCATTGTATATTATTCATGCAAAAAACTTACGTACATACGTTAATGTTTTTAGCATTTTTGCGCCACAACGTGCGCAAGTCAAACTCGAATACGCCGCATAGCGGCGGATGAGCCAACTAGTTTAATTTATAATCATTTAGTGTACAACCATTCTAAGTTATAAGTTTATCATCACATTATTACATAATAGAAACATAAGTCCCACAATTACATATTTTAAACATGTAAACCTCTTAGAGTATGTGTATTCTATAAAACTTTCAATCGTTTAAGGTAAAGTCACCATTACGCTCTCTAAACAAAACAAGCGAAGCTGGACTCCAATCCTTTTATAAACATCGACCTGTTAGGGTTTAATAAGAATAAAAATCACATGTAAAAAGTTCACTTTAGCAAAATCACTTTGGTCAGACTCATATGATCTAAATAAAACATGCATGTCCCCTCAATTTGGTGATGTCCTTTTGACATCAAACTTGAGATTTAATCACATCACATACACCTTCGAAAATGTATTCATATGAACCAAATTTCCTACATAAGAAATCAAACTACTACAATAGCATATTCAACCACATAACACAACACATATTGCATTTCTTTTGGGTACTACCAAATCACGTAGTCAACGTAATCTAAACTCTTTATAACGATAGAGTTTAAGTACGACCTCACTTAGATTTGCAGAAGTTTTCACCTCTTGATCTTTGTCACTTCTTTCTCGACTCTATAAAGTCAAATTTGTCATTAGCGTGTAACTTGCACACAACTGCATAACATATAACCATATAAAAAATTATTACTTTAACATCTAAACACACTCCAATTAAGTCTACTAAAGTTTTGGGATTTGCTTGATCCTATTCTAGTACTTATTAAAGGATACGAACCCCTTAGTTCTTATTCGACCAGTTTGATCCGTTCAGAAACCAAGAATTGTATAATTTTCTTGGTTTACCAGATATGACACCCTATACGATCCTATATCAGCGTGGACAAGAAAAAATCTTCACTCATAAATAATATTTCGCCTCAAATATAACCAACGTCTTTTGAGCGCAGTGATGACAGGAGAAAGGAAAATCAAAAGCTCATTTTTACTAAAATTAGAAACCAAATAATAATCACTTAAAAATACACAAACCCCAAACAAAATCCTAAAAACAACGCGCTTTTCATATCAAAATTGTGGTGAAATCGGTATTCTTTCTGTTTACAATTTTTTTTTTCTTTTTTTAGTTTTAGGATATCCCTTTGTCCTTTATTCATCAATTAATCTTCATTTTGGTTTGTGTTCTTCATTGAAGCTATAAGTTTTTGTGGGCAATATCAGGAGAAATTTTCAATAATCCTTAGGATTTGATTCCGAGGATCTCCGGGTAAGCGTTCAATCCTTCAATCATTTTGTATTTCCTATTTTATAAAATGTTCACATGTTTATTATTAAACTAAATACATTGCATGATTGTTTGTAAATTAAAACAATTTACAGCTTTGAATCACCCCACATTGGATATAATAATTTGTATGGGATTTATTTGTTCTTAATTCTAACAAGAAAGTTTATAAAATTTAATAGAAATTTGTGTAGATTTCTTGTTATTTTGAATCTGTTTGTTTGATCAATTGAATTTTTGATATCCAGTTAAAGGTGCTTGTTTAGAACCATTCTGGAATGGATGAAGCTGGTGGAAGATCGGCTAATAATCCGGTCAAGAATGGAGAAGTAGAATCTCAAACCGAAGCTGATAATGGTAAAGGCGAGTTTCATGGTTCTTCACCCGAACAAAATGCATCAGAGGGGTCTGAAATTGAACAACAAACATTAACCGACACAAAACCACTGGATTTTTTCAATAGATGATCGGTTAAAATCTTCCCCAGAACCCGCTATCCAGCAAACAGAAGAAAAACAATCGAATAATAAATTATTCGATGTAAAATTTGGTTCTACGGGCCAAAATCATGTTCGCGAAGATCTTGTTCAAGAAGATGGTCTAACAGGTCCAGACCATGATCGCGATGATAGTCCCATTGCTCATGACCATGCCCAAGAAGATGGTTTAACGAGTCAAGATAATGCTCTAGAAATTGGTCTTGCGGGTCAAGATCATGTTAAGGAAAGTGGTCTTATGGTCCAAGACAATGTTTATAAAGATGGTTCCGCGGGTCATGACCATGCTCAAGAAAATGGTCATACACGTCAAGATAATGTCCAAGAAGATGGTCCTACGGATCAAGATCATGTTAAGGAAAGCGGTCCTACACATCAAGACCATGTACGCGAAGATGGTCAAACAGGTCAAGATCATAATTATGAAGATGAAGGTCAAGAACGTGCTTCTAGACTTGCGAATGGTAAAATTGAAAATCATGAAGAGAAGAAGTTGGTTAATTCTGAACAACCGATTGAGAAATCCAAAAGTTTCAATGCAGAAATTGATACCACCACGCCTTTCGAATCTGTAAAAGCAGCTGTGTCCATGTTCGGTGGAATCGTTGATTGGAAAGCCCATAAAATCCAGGTCGCCGAGGTATAAAACAATAAAAACCTCATAAGATATTATGTATTAATAATCAACTATATACAGAGATAGAATAAGGATCGTTATCAACGTCATATCTCCTATTATGGTAGAGATAACTATAATAAACCTTAACTAATATATTCCATCTTATACAAATTTCGCGTACACATATTTGCAGAGGCGCAAGTATGTATTACAAGAACTCAAAAAAGCCAGAGAATATATGCCAATTTTGAAGGAACAATCCGAGGAAGCAGAGGAATCGAAACAACAGGCGTTAAAGGAGCTAGACAACGCTGAAGAAACGTGGATCTACTCGCTGGTAGCAGATCTACTTTCCTCGGGTTTTGATTGTACTATTTCACCGATGGTTCTTCTGGATCTGTGTTCTTCCACCTACAAAATGAACAACGCCGTTAACTTACCCCTCAGAAAGGGACAGAGGGGTCCTCTTTGGGGTAACCCTCCGGCGTGAGAATAAGTATGTGTAGGAGAAGATAATAATGTGTGTAAGGGAATCTCAAGAGTATTGCTTAATAGCTGAATACTCTATGATTGTGAGACTGTGTGTTTGTATGTAACTGACTGTGAGTGAATGTAATTCAATATGATTGAATGTGATATCACTGCCTGTAACTGTCAATGATTGAGTATGAATGTGTCCATCAAAGTGGATTTGATGCTGTATTTATAGTGCTAGGGTTTCCACTGGTTGGGCTCAACCTCGTTGGCCTCCTCCAATCGCACTGCGCCACGTGTCCTCTGGGACACCTGGCGCTTTCTCGTTGGTTGTAATCACGTGGTAACACATGTGTCATGCTGAGTTGTCGACCTTTCATTTGGCAGCTGTCAACATCAGCATATTCTTACTCCTTAAAAAGATGCCTTCTGGAAGGTTGTCTGACGTGCACAATCAAGGTTGCCCTAATCCTGATTTGGATGAGGACGAGGTCGATTATGTGCATGTGTGATATGCGCCAATCCTGAGGATGCGCGAGGTCTTCTCTTTATTCTCACGCGCAGATATTTCATGCGCAGATGTGATATGCGCCGCGCGCTGATGCGCCGCGCGCATATGTGATGCGTGAGCATATGTGTGCCTGGGCAGATGTGGTATGCACGAGCATGTGATATGCGCCGCGCGCTGATGCGCCGCGCGCATATGTGATGCGCGAGCATATGTGTGCCTGGGCATATGATGCCTGAGCATGTTTTGTATGCGCCATGCGCATAGGTTTTGGCTTTGTGCCTTCATAATGTCTTTATCTTGTGGGTTGACCCGCCTTGCTCGGTGTTGAGGCGGGTACATACCTCTTCAAGCCCCCCAGTCTAATGTGTATCTTATCTCGCGCTAGCGCGGTAAGATAGATATTAGACTTACTGATTTGGTCTTTTTAATGTGGTGTTGTCGTTTTCTTGGTTGTTTCCATCGTTGCGCGAAGTTCTATCCATTTGGTTGAAACGAAGGGTCCAAACACGTGGTTGGTTGGTGGTGACGTGCGCCGTAAACGTGTCAGACGTTTCGTGTGCTCGAGGTGCTACAG
Organism: Bidens hawaiensis; assembly: GCF_021521415.1. Lineage (NCBI taxonomy): Eukaryota > Viridiplantae > Streptophyta > Magnoliopsida > Asterales > Asteraceae > Bidens > Bidens hawaiensis. Next base: position 212,690 of record NW_027496131.1, read on the forward strand.
TTGCCTTTCATGTCCCCTCGCACAGCTGTCTGGAACACGTGTCGCGCTAGCACTGGTTTGCACCTGCGAGTGGGGGCGCGTCTCTGCTCCGTGGCAGGTCGGTTACATTTTTATGTCCCCTCAACAGTGTTAGGGACACGTGCCGCGCCCTCGTTGGGTTGCACCTGCGAGTGGGGGCGCGTGAAATCCGATCAGTTGCCACATTTCTCTCTCCTGGGCCTATAAAAGCAGGCCCTTAGGAAATTTTTTATCTTCATCTTCATTGTTGCTAATTTTCGAATTTCTGCCTTTCATATTCTGATTTGAGTGTATTCATCGTTTCGAATCTTCGATTATCTGCTGCTGCAGTTGTATGTCTGATAGTTCAGACTCCTCTAACCCCTCAATCACCTCTATTGCTTCTCGAAGACGCCGTGTGAAATCTGTGGTGATGTCGACATTGAAGCAAAAGGGCAAGGGGAAGAGGGTTGTTGAGACCACATCGGAGGAAGTAGGGAGGACCAAGGCCACGAAAAGGTGGAATGAAATCCCCTGCAAATTGAGGCAGGTCGATCTCGACAGCCTCATCTCGTCACAGGGTTTCCCCCCTGTGTTTGGCTGCATGTTGCCTGTGGCCGGGCAAACGGCGGCGGACCCGCCTCCCGGCTATATTTCACTGTACGCCCATTTTTTCACCCACTGCAACCTTCGTCTTCCGATGACAAGGTTTGTAGGCGCGGTGTTACGGTTTTTCGGGATTCATATATCCCAAGTCCATCCGTTTGGACTTGTGCGCATGACTCATTTCGAGTTCATGTGCAAATCACAGCGCGAGGAGCCCACCCCTCGGCGCTTTCAATTTTTTTACAAGCCCAAGATCCAAGATTCTTGGATCTCCTTTATTCCTCGCAGTCAGAAGGTTAAGTGCAGCACCGTGTCATTCAAGAGCCTTCATGACTGGTCTGAGAGGTTCTTCTACATCAGGGCTGGTGTAATCCCCATCCGCATGACGATGCGCGCGATCGATTCTGCGCCCGCGGATGCGGATGTTATTAAGAACCCAACCGGCGCCTGGGTTAAGAAACTGACCGCCGAACCATCCCCCGCCAAGAAAATTCACGAGGAGGCGTTGGTGGGGGTCGGCATGAGTAAGCTGTGGGCCGACAGCGCGCTTGAGCCCGTTATCCAAGTCGACGGGTTGTGTAAGTTTATTTCATTGCTTTATTTCTTTTTCTGCGCGAACATAATTCTTTTGCTGATATCACTTGACTTGTTTTTGCGCAGTCACCAAGGATTATATCCACGCCGCTTATGATGATCAAGTGGAGGGTGGCTCCGTCTTGCTTGGCGCTGGAGAGGTTGGTTTCCCAGATCGCTTCGATGACATGTTCATCCCAGTGGATCTGGAATTTGACTTTGATAGTGACGCGCCTGGTAAGCCTTCGCACTTATGCTTATTCCTTTAGAATACCAAAGTTTATTAACAGTTCTGTTGCTTGTATTTGCAGATGCGCTCGAAAACTACGAGCTGGAGCTCGCGGAAGAGGAGGAGGAGGAAGAGGAGGCGCCCCTACTAAAGCGCAAAGCTAAGGGGAAATCTGGCGCAGGGGGCAGTAAGAAACAGAAGAAAGATGACACCCCTGTCGCTCATCCCCATGCTCAAACGAAGGGACCTAAGGAAACCCAAGTGTTTACCACCAAGGTTTCTTTAGCTTCCCTGCCTGTGAAAGTGGGCAGACCTCCTGTCCACTTGAGGTATGGTGGCGTCACCTCCTCCGTTCGCGCGGCTGAAGAGAGAAGCAGTGCCGCGCCTGCGACAGGTATACTTTGCTTATCTTCATCTGATTGAATTATTATTAAACCTTTGCTCCTTTGAATGTTTGCAGGACCGGCGACGGTCGCAGATCAGCCGCAGGCGCCACAAGGTGCTGAGGCTGCGCCGGGGGCTGCTTCGAAGTCCCCTGTTCTACCCTCTGAAAAGGGTAGAATGAACTTTATGGCGATGTTCGCCGCGCGAACAGAATTGCGCCAAGGTATGTTTTGCACATTTGTCTTCTGACTTTTTTCTTTTGGATCCAGTCAAAAACCAATTTTCCTTGTTGATTTGTTCATAGGAGTTGTAGCTGGCGTACAAGTTGCTGGTGACACTCCTGGCGCCGTTGCCGGCGCCGCTGGTTCTGCTCCTGCTCCTGCTAGTGCTGAGTCTCCCCTTATTGGGATTACAAAGGAGCAGGAAGCCGTATTGCGCGCCGAAATGGCGACGCCGAGACCTCCCTCGCCTCCTCCTACACGCAGCCCTTCCCGCGAAACTGGTTTGGAGCCCTCCAGGTCGCAGGAGAAGAGGCCTATTGAAGAAGATGAGGAGGATGAGGGGGCTCAAGCTGAGGACTCCTTGGGAGACCGCGCCAGCCCTGCGATGCCACAAGACTTCGCAGCGCAGACTTCAGGTGGGGCTGGCGCTGACTTTTCTGCTTCATCCCCGCAGGTATGTTTTAATTTGTTGCTCCGCTGCGCGTACCTCCATATAAGTATGTTTTATGACTTAGAACATTTCTTGTGTTTTGCAGGGAGGTGGCCATCGGCGCAGTATTATTGGTGGATCGCAAGGGGATCCAAACGCCAATATACTATGTGAGTCGGCGGAGAAAGAAAAAATTTTGGCGGCAGCAGCGTCTGATAAAGAGGAGCTAAAAAAGACCAAGGAAACTGTTGAGTTATTAAACTCCCAGGTTCCTGCCCTCGAGACGTCTGTTGCTGGCCTCGCGCAGGATCGCCAATGGCTGGTGTCACAGGGCATGACTCGTTGCGCTTTGGCGATGAAATATTCCGCCGAGTTTCAAGCCCTTGTGATGGACTGCAATGCTGCCCGCGCGCTTGGTGGGTCGAGCTGAAGGGTTTACGGATGGGTATGAATATGGCATGTTGAAGAAGAACCCATCCGAGTACCCTTACAAGAGCGACGCGGCCTGCGCGGACATGGCCGCGGTGGGGGAGAAGTATATGAATACTCCCATCCCCATCCTTATGCAGGTACCTCGACCTTAATGAGTTTTTCTTGATTAATTTTCCAAGTGTTTTGTACTCAATACTTTTCTAATGATTTGCAGATAGCTGCGCTTGCTGACCAGCCCGACCTCGGCGCGCTAAAGAAGTTGCTCGATGAATGCGAGAGGGCTGGTGGCGATGATGGTGGCGCGGGGGATGTTGCCCCTGCCAGCGGCTCTGGCGCGGCGAAAGAATCTGCTCCTGACACCGTCGTGATAGAAGACTCCATTGAGGAGGAAGAACTTGACTATGGTCAGTTCGGAGATGAGGAGCGGGCCGCGCCAGATGCTGAGGGAGATGATGAGGGTGATGAAGCGGCTGACGTCGACGTGGAGACTTGAGAAGCCCTTCATCAAATTTTATATATTTTTTTTTTTATACTTGTAATTTGTAACTCATCATACTTGTAAATTTCAATTGTATGGAATGAAACTTGTTTTCTCTTTTTCACATCTTGCGCATTTCCATTCATCTCTTCATGTTTGCTTGTATAGATATAAGATATGCTTGCACGTTAAAATAAGAACAAGGTTGTAAGGAAATTATTCACTCAACCATAGTCCTATTTTGTAAGTGGTTTCGCAGTATCTTGTTTATGCTGACATGCGCGATATCTTTTCTCAATTCCTTTTTTGCGCGTCGTTGTCGCGCGGTTTTTATATGGAAGTATGAGTTTTAGCCATTACATGTCAGCATGTGTTACTCAGATATCCACTATGATTCCGCGCGCGACCTCGACCTGAGACCTTAACAACTATGATATGGCATGTACTTTGCCTTAGTTGTGTTTAAGGATTTTTATGATCAGGCTGCGCGGGATGTAAGATGGATGTTTGTGAGTGTTTTGAGCTAAGGCTCTTTGTTTTGGGCTAAGGCCCTGACGTTTTTAGAGTTAAGACTCATTAACGTGTTTGAGCTAAGGCTCGTAGGTTTGGGCTAAGGCCCTGACGTTTTAGAGTTAAGACTCGTTAACAGCGTTTGAGCTAAGGCTCGCGCATGTATGTTTTACTTCGTTTTATTTTGTTTTGAAGTCAATATAGTGTTGTCATATTGCTCCAAATTAATAAAGGAAGTGTGAAACATGTATGCAAAGGTAATAGAACAAATATTGAAAGATAGCGCGAATCATCATTCATGATGGCTTAAAAGCCTTGATTACATATTTGAACTTTTACATGAAGCATTTTCTAAGCTGTGCCGCGTTCCACGCGCGCGGTATCTTTTTTCCATTCAAATCTTTTAAAGTGTACGCGCCTTTCCCCAAATCTTCTGAAATTTGATAAGGTCCCTCCCAATTGGGGGACATTTTTCCTGGGGGTATCGCTCGGCTAGCTTCATTGTTTCGAAGGACAAAATCATTTTTCTTGAAGTGGCATTCTTTAACGCGCTGATTATAATATTTTTCCAGCTTTTTCTTGTATTTGGCTTCATTGATGATAGCCGCTTCTCTGCGTCCTTCAAGCAAGTTGAGGTCCAATCTTCTTTCGCGCTCGTTATCAGTCTTGCTCATCATGAGTACCCTATGGGATGGGCATCCAATTTCTGCTGGGATCATAGCCTCTGTCCCATAGGTTAGGCTGAACGGGGATTCGCCATTGCTAGTTTTGCTTAATGTCCTGTGCGCCCACAGGACATTAGGTAACTCTTCGACCCAAGAATGGGATTCTCCCTCCAACCTTTTCTTCAGCCCATTTAACAAACTTTGATTCACGCGCTCCACTTGGCCATTCCCTTGAGGGTGGTAGACCGAAGTGAAGATTTGGTTGATGTGCAATTCTTTGAGCCAGCTGGATATCTTCCTGTCAGTGAATTGTTTGCCATTGTCGCTCACAATTTCTATAGGAAGGCCAAAACGGCAAATGATGTGGCTCCAGATAAATTGCTTCATCGCCTCAGCTGTAATTTTTGCTAGTGGCTTGGCCTCAACCCATTTTGTGAAATAGTCTATCGCCACTACCAAAAATTTCACTCGCCCTTGCGCTTGCGGCAGGGGCCCCACAATATCAATGGCCCATTTGTGGAAAGGCCATGCAGAGGTCACCGGAATCAAGTTGTTCTTTGGCCGCATGGTGTTTGGCGCGTAGCTCTGACA